>NC_064817.1:61475883-61477177 GCF_023721935.1 Panthera uncia | reverse complement strand
GACCTTATGAAGATAAAAAGCTTCTGCACAGCAAAGGAAACAACCAACAAACCTAAAAGGCAACCAACAGAATGGGAAAAGATATTTGCAAATGACATATCAGACAAAGGGCTAGTATCCAAAATCTATAAAGAGCTCACCAAACTCCACACCCGAAAAAACAAATAACCCAGTGAAGAAATGGGCAGAAAACATGAATAGACACTTCTCTAAAGAAGACATCCAGATGGCCAACAGGCACATGAAAAGATGCTCAAAGTCGCTCCTTATCAGGGAAATACAAATCAAAACCACACTCAGATATCACCTCACGCCAGTCAGAGTGGCCAAAATGAACAAATCAGGAGACTATCAATGTTGGAGAGGATGTGGAGAAATGGGAACCCTCTTGCACTGTTGGTGGGAATGCAAATTGGTGCAGCCACTTGGAAAACAGTGCAGAGGTTCCTCAGAAAATTAAAAATAGACCTACCGTATGACCCAACAATAGCACTGCTAGGAATTTACCCAAGGGATACAGGAGTACTGATGCATAAGGGCACTGTTACCCCAATGTTTACAGCAGCACTCTCAACAATAGCCAAATTATGGAAAGAGCCTAAATGTCCATCAACTGATGAATGGATAAAGAAATTGTGGTTTATATACACAATGGAGTACTACGTGGCAATGAGAAAGAATGAAATATGGCCCTTTGTAGCAACGTGGATGGAACTGGAGAGTGTGATGCTAAATGAAATAAGCCATACAGAGAAAGACAGAAACCATATGTTTTCACTCTCATGTGGATCCTGAGAAACTTAACAGAAACCCATGGGGGAGGGGAAGGAAAAAAAAGAGGTTAGAATGGGAGAGAGCCAAAGCATAAGAGACTGTTAAAAACTGAGAACAAACTGAGAGTTGATGGGGGGTGGGAGGGAGGGGACGGTGGATGGATGGATATTGAGGAGGGCACCTTTTGGGATGAGCACTGGGTGTTGTATGGAAACCAATTTGACAATAAGTTTCATATACTGAAAAAAAATGGATATTTCCAGATGGAACTTTATTTTTTTAATTCTATTTTTAATGTTTATTTATTTTTGAGAGCAAGTGGAGGAGGGACAGACAGAGAGGGAGACACAGAATCTGAAGCAGACTCCAGACTCTGCTGACAGCTGAGCACAGACGACGGCCTGACGTGGGGTAAAACTCAAGAACCCTGAGATTATGATCTGAGCTGAAGTTGGACATTTAACCGACTGAGCCACTCAGGCGGCCCCCAGATGGAACAACTCTTAACTTCCAAACGACA
>NC_064817.1:61356110-61445883 GCF_023721935.1 Panthera uncia | reverse complement strand
TGTCGTTTGGAAGTTAAGAGTTGTTCCATCTGGGGGCCGCCTGAGTGACTCAGTCAGTTAAGTGTCCAACTTGGCAAGATTTCTTTTTTATGGCCAGTATTCCAGTGTGTGGTTGTGTGTGTGTGTGTGTGTGTGTGTGTGTGTGTGAGTGTGTGTCTGTGTGTATGAGTGTATCTCACCTCTTCTTTATCCACTCATCAGTCGATGGTTACTTGGGCTGTTTCTATAATTTGGTTAATGTAGTTACTGTTGCTATAAACATCTGGGAGCATGTCTCCCTTTGAATTTGTATTTTGGTATCCTTTGGGTAAATACTCAATGCTGCAATTACTGGATAATAGGATAGTTCCATTTTTAACTTTTTGAGGAAACGTCATACTGTTTTCCAGATGTGCTGCACCCATTTGAATTCCCACGAACAATGCAAGAGGGTATCCCTTTTTCCACAACCTTACCAATACCTGGTGTTTCTTGTGTTCTTGATTTTAGCTATTCTGACAGCTGTGAGGTGATATCTCATTATAATTTTTATTTATTTGTATTTCCCTGATAATCAGTGATGTTAATGATGTTTTCTTACATCTCTTGTTCATCTGTATGTCTTCTTTGGAAAAATGACTGTTCATGTCTTTTGCTGCTAACTGGGCTGTTTGTTTTTGGGTTTACTAAGTTCTTTATAAATTTTGGATACCAACCCTTTATCAGGTCATTTGCAAATATCTTCTCCCATTGCTAGAGTTTGCTTTTATTTTGTTGATTGTTTCCTTTACTGTGCAGAGGCTTTTTTTTTTTTTATCTTGATGAATTGCCAATCGTTCATTTTTGCTTTTGTTTCCCTTGGCTCAGGAGAAGTATCTAATAACAAGGTGCCATGGCCAATGTCAAAAATGTTGCTGCCTGTGTTCTGCCTTAGGACTTTGATGGTTTCCTGTCTCACGTTTAGGTATTTCATCCATTTTGAATTTATTTTTGTGTATGGTTAAAAAAGTGGTCTAGTGTAATTTTACTGCATGTTGCTACTCAGTTCCTCCAACACCATTTGTTGAAGAAACTGTCTTTTTTCCATTGGATAGTCTCTTCTGTTTTGTCAAATATTAGTTGACCGTAGAGTTGTGGGTCCATTTCTGGGGTTTCTATTCTGTTCCATTGATCTATGTGTCTTATTCTGAGGCAGTGCAATACTATTTCATCACTACAGCTTTGTAATATAACTTCAAGTCTGGAATTGTGGTGTCTCCAGCTTTGCTTTGCTTTTTCAAGATTGCTTTGGCTATCTGGGATCTTTTGTGGTTCCTACAATTTTAGGATTATTTGTTGTAGCTCTGTGAGAAATGGTATTTTCATAGAGTTTACATTAAATGTGTAGATTGCATTGGGTAGTATAAAAATTTCTGACAATATTTGTTATTCCAATCCATGAGTATGGAATGTCTTTCCTTTTCTTTGTGTTGTCTTCAATTTCTTTCGTGAGTGTTTTATAGTTTTCAGAGTACACCTCTTTCACCTCTTTGGTTATGGTTATTCCTAGGTATCTTATTGGTTTTGTGCAATTCTAAATGGGACTGATTCCAGAATTTCTCTTCCTGTTGCTTCATTATTGGTGTATAGAAATGTAAGGTTTCTATGCATTAATTTTATATCTTGCAAGTTTACTGAATCCGTTTATCATTTCTAGAAGTTTTATGGTGGAGTCTTTTAGGTTTTCTATGTCATATCATCTGAAAATAGTGAACATTTTACTTCTTCCCTGCTGATTTGTATGCCTTTTCTTTCTTTTCGTTGTGTGATTGCTGTGGCTAGAACTCCCAGTACTATGTTAAATAAAAGTGGTGTGAATAGTCATCCTTTCTCTGTTCCTGGCCATAGAGGAAAAGCTCTCAGTTTGTCCCCATTGAGGATTACATTAGCTGTAGAGTTTTCATATAAGGCCTTTATTTTGTTGAGGTATTTTCCATGTAAACCTGCTTTGTTTAGGTTTTTATCATGAATGGATGTTGCATTTTGTCAAGTGCTTTTTCTGTATCAATTGAAATGATATGATTCTTATCCCTTCTTTCATTAATGTGTTGTATCACATTTATTTACTTGTGATATTGAGCCACAGTTGCAACCCAGGAATAAATCCCAAGTGATTGTGCTTAATGATTTTTTAACCTGTTGTTGGATTCTATTTGCTAGTATTTTATCGAGGCTTTTTGCATCCATGTTCTTTGAGGATATTGACTTTTTTTTTAGTAGAGTTTTTACTTGGTTTTGGTGTCAGGGTAATGCTGGACTCCTAGAATGAATTTGGAAGCTTTCATTCCATTTATTTTTTTGGAAATAGTTTGAAAAGAATAGGTATTAACTCTTCTTTTAATGGTTGGCAGAATTTACCTGCGAACACATTTGGTCATGGACTTTTGTTCATTGGAGTTTTTGAATACTGCTTCAATTTCTTTGCTGGTTATTGGACTTTTCCAGTTTTCTGCTTCTTCTTGTCTAGATTTGGTAGTTTATATATTTCTAGGAATTTATCCATTTCTTCCAGTCTGACCAATTTTTGGCATATAGTTTTTCATAATGTTCTCCTATAAGTGTTTGTATTTCTTTGGGTTTCGTTGCCATTTCTCATCTCTTATTTGTAATCTTATTTATTTGGGTCATTTCTCTTTTGTTTTTGATAGATAAGTCTGGCTAGAGGTTTATCAATTTTATTAATTTTTCCGATGAACCATCACCTGGATTCATTGATCTTCTTTCTTGTTTTTTGTTTGTTTGTTTCTATGTCACTTATTTCTGTTCTAACTTTATTATTTCCTCCTGCTGGCTCTAGGTTTCATTTGTTCTTTTTTATAGCTCCTTTAGATGTTACATTTGGTTCTTTATTTGAGATTTTTCTTGCTTCTTGAGATAGGCCTGTCTTGCTATATATTTCTCTTTTATGATCATTTTTGTTGCTTCCCAAAAGTTTTGGACCACTGTGTTTTCCATTCTCATTTTTCCCATTCACTTTTTTCTTTCTTCTATTATATCCTGGTGATCCATTTGTTATTTAGTAGCATATTATTCATTCTCCAAGTATTTGTGATCTTTCTTGATTTTTTTTCTTGTGGTTAACTTCTAGTTTCATAGCATTGTGTTCAGAAAAGATACCTGGTATGACTTTGATCTTATTGAATTTGTTTAGGCTGGTTTTGTGGGATAAAATGTGATCTATTCTTGAGAATGTTCCATGTGCACTTGAAAAGAATGTGTAGTCTGTTGTTTTATAGGATGGAAGGTTCAGAATATATCTCTTAAGTGCGTCTGGTCCAGTGTGTCAATAAAAGCCATTGTTTCCTTGTTGATTTTCTGGATAGATGATCTGTCCATTGATGTAAGTGGATTTTTGAGTCCCATGTTGTTATTATATTATTATCCATTAGTTCCTTTGTTTGTTATCAATTGGGTTTCTTATTTGGGTGCTTTCATGTTTGGGACATAAATATTTACAATTATTAGATCTTCTTATTGGATTGTACCATTGATATTATATATATAGTTTCCTGTTACAGTCTTTGTTTGAAAGTCTAGACTGTTCACAATATTTATTGCTACTCAGGCTTTCTGTTGACAATCATTTGCATGATAAATGTTTCCCCATTCCCCTCACTTTCACTCTGAAGGTGTCTTTAAGTCTAAAATGAGTCTCTTTTAGGTAGCATATAAATTGATCTTTTTTATTATTCCATTATGAGACCCCATATCTTTTAATTGGAATGCTTAATGAATTAATATTGAAAGTAATTATTGATAGATATGCATTTATTGCCTCTTTATTACTTGTTTTGCTATTGTTTCCAGAGATATTCTCTGATCTTTTCTCACTTTTTTCACTTTTGGTCTCTCCTTTGTACTCAGTCTCCAGTAATACTTCTTGCAAGGGTGGTCTAGTGGTTATGAACTCCTTTTGTTTTTGTTTTTCTGGGAAACTCTTTAACTCTCCTTCTATTCTGAATGATAGCCCTGCTGGATAGAATATTCTTGGTGCAGATTTTTCCCATTCAACCATTTGTTATATCATGTCACTCCTTTCTGGCTTGCCAAGTTTCTTTTGAGTAATCTTCAGCTAGCCTTATGGATTTTCCTTTGTAAGTTAGGGACTTCTTTGTCTTGTTGATTTTAACTTTTTTTTTTCTTTAGCAGTATATTTTGCAAATTTAATTACAGTATGTCTTGGTGTTGGCTGCTTTTGTTGACTTTGGTGGGAGTTCTCTGTGCCTTCTGGATCTAGATGTCTGTTTCCTTCCCCAGATTAGGCAAATTTCCAGCTAGTATTTCTTCTAATAAGATTTTCACCCCCTTTTCTCTCTTTGTCTCTTCTGAGATTCCTGTAATATGAATGTTATTACATTTGATGGTGGCACAAAGTTCCCTAAATCTACTTTTGTGTTACATAATTCTTGTTTCTGTCTTTCTTCAGCTTTATTACTTTCTTACTTTATCTTCTAAGTTATTAATTAATCCCTCTCCTTTACCCAGCCTGCTATTCATTGCATCAAGTTTATTTCTAATCTTGTTTATTACAGTCTTCATCTCTAAATTGTTTTCATTTATCTTATCTCTGTGATAAGGGTCTTGCTGATATCTTCTATTCTTTTCTCAAGCTCAGGAAGTATCTTCATGATGTTGCTTTAAATTCTCCATCAGGCATGTTACTTATATCTTTTTTTCCTTAGACTTCTGGCCATGGCCTTATCTTGTTCTTTCATTTGAGATAAATTCCTCTTACTTTGCATTTTGTCTAAGTGTCTGCCCTTTTCTCTGTGTTAGAACCAGTTATGTCTCTTGGTGCTCCAGGGTATGTCACTGGTGTATACTGTGTGCACCTTGCTTTTGTGTTTTGGCTTTGCTCTCTTTCAGGCCAGTCATCTGCAGAAGTTTTCCTTGCGGGCTGTGGGCAGTGTTTCATTCCTGGCCTGAATATGATGAGTTTTAACTAGGTGTGTTCTGGTCGGCTTGTGAAAGGAGACCTGTCGTCACCTCCTCCAGAACTGAGGCCTTGCAGAACTCTCTGATCTAGAGATGTGGTGTATGCAGGGTGTGTTTTCCTGTCTTCTGGGTGAGGGGTCTGCCATGATGGGAATGAGTCAAGAGTTACTGAGAAGTGCACACTCACCAGATCACAGGGGATGGAGCTTGGTGTATGTAAATAAGGCAGCAGTAGGGATGCTGTGTTGCTTCCTGCAGTTGGCTCTGTGCTTATGCTGAAGGCTGCAGGAGGGAAATGGTGCCAGCCAGCTTTGTTCCCAGTGAGGTGTCTCCATGAATACAGCCTCTCGGACATGTTCTGAGAAGAGTGAATAGTTTCCCCACTGTGTGCCCCAGGCACTCTCCGGATTGTCAGATTGCTGTTTCCACACTGTCTGCTCCCAAGTTGTTTGTCTTCCTTCTCTTCAGAAGCAGCATAGTGCCCCCAAGGCTCTGTCACAGTCAAGCCCTGACCTTTAAAACTTCAGGCTGTAAATTAGGCTGGATGCAAAATCTCAGGAAAGTCACCCTCAAGGGTTTTCCAAGCCAATGTCTTTGCACAAACATTTGCCTTGTGCATTCACCTGTGTGCTCCCCTGTCTTTCACTCTTCTCTGCAACCATGGTTCCCTCCCCTCTGCAGCACCTGCCATCCATTTCTCCTCTAAACCATGTCTACACACTTTCTAACTTCTTTGATGTGGTCTCTTTTCTCCCTTTAGCTGTGGAGTTTGTTCTGTCAGTCTTCAGGTCTATTTCTGGGGTATTATTATGATTTGCTAGTTATCTAATTGTGGTCTTGGGAAGAGGCAAGCCTAAGATGTTTGCTGCCATCTTCCTCTCCTCCTTCCTCATTTCTTCTTCGAAGTGTGTAGGTTCAACCAAATAAATTTATAAGGTTCTTTTAGCTCTAATATTTTATCATTTTACTTCTGGTTTTTAAATAGCCCTGGTATTCCATGCCATATTTATGTGTGGATACATATATAATTATTGCATAACATACAAATATTTTATAAATAATAAGGCATCATTTATGGTTGACAAGAGTGTGGGAATCTGGAACCAGTCTGTCAGAGGGGAGGTAGTTGGGCAGATGGGTAAAATAAAGGGATTAAGAGGTACAAACTTGGAGTTGTAAAATAAGTAAGTCATGGAGATAAAAAGGACAGCATAAGTAAAACAGTCAATAATATTGTAATGATACTGTATGGTGACATGTGGTGACTACAGTTATGGTGAGCACTGAGTAGTATAGGATTGTTGGATCAATAGTTGTACATCTGGAACTAACATAGCATTTTATGTTCATTACGCTTCAATAAAACCATCAGATTCTGCCACTGACTAGCCATGTGACTTTGGGCATGTTAAGCATTTCTGTGTCTCAATTGCTTCATCTGTGAAATGAGATAATAGTGCCTACCTCTGTGAGTATTTAATAAGTTAATATTTCTAAGTTTCTATAGTAAATTCTATATAAATATGTGCTTACAAATAAATGAATTCTTAGCATTTTACATAGTATAAAATAACTTTATGCATATCTATCTAAATGTGGTGGCCAAAGACTGAATTCAGATTAATGTCTCCAGGAGGAAATCATTAAAGCTAATTATATATCTTTGCATACATAACATTTTTATTAGTAAAAATGTTCTATTTTGTTGCTTGTTTTGTTTTGTTTTTTATTTTTGGCTAGTAGTTGTAGTTGATTATTTCTCTTTCTCTCTCAAGCCTGAGGTTGTTTCCTGACAGGGGACTTTTATGGCTATGAATAAATAAAAATGTACTTGAATATCCTCCAGTTAGTTTAAATTTTATATCACAACAGTAACTCAGGTTCAACCAGCACTTTCATTTGTTAATGCCTCCAACTGAGGTGTGGTACGTTACTTTATAGTAACATATACTTTATTTTTTCCATAAACTCATATACTAAATACTTAAACGTGAACATATTCACGTACTGGTAATATGAGCACTCTAAGGAGTTATGTTAGTTATTAAAACCCTGACTTCCTAGGTAGAGATATAAGTGAATGTGACTGTGTTTAAGGTCTTTCTTTTTCCATGTTTAAGTGATCTATGTAGTCATTTTGTTCCTGATTTGTTTTAAGTATAATTAACATGCAGTGCTATATTAGCTGCCAGTGTGTGATATAGTTATTCAACAACTCTACACATTACTTATTGCTCATCACGATAAGTGTGCCCTTAATCCCCTTTATCTACTTCACCCATGCCCCCATCCATGTCCCCTATAGCAACCACTAGTTTGTTCTCTGTATTTAACAATGTTTTTGTTTGTATTTTTATTTTTTTATTTCATAAATTCCATATATGAGTGAAATCACATGGTATTTGTCTTTCTCTGACTGACTTATCTTGCTTAGCATAATAATCTTTATGTCCATCCATGTTGTTGCAAATAGCAAGATCTTATTATTCTTTTTTATGGCTGATTAATATTCCAGTGTGTGTGTGTGTGTGTGTGTGTGTGTATACACTTCTTTTTTCATTCATCTATCACTGGACACGTGGGTTGCTTCCATAATTTGTCTGTTGTAAATAGTGCTGCACTAGTAAACAGAGGGGTGCCTATACCTTTCCAAATTAGTGTCTTTGTTTTCTTTGGGTAAATATCATAAAACTTATAGAAGAAAATATAGGTAGCAACTTCTTTTACATTGGTCATAGAAACATTTTTCTATATATGTCTCCTCTGGCAAGGAAACAAAGCAAAATTAAACTATTCAGATTACACCAAAATAAAAAGCTTTTGCACAGTGGAAAAAAAAAGACCACCTACTGAATGGAAGAAGATATATGCAAATGATGTATCTAATATTCCATTAATATCCAAAATATATTTTAAAAAGTATACAACTCAACATCATAAAACCATACATAACCTGATTTTAAAAGGACAGAGGACCTGAACAGACATTTTTCCAAAGAAGACATACAAATGGCCAACAGACACATGAGAAGATGCTCAACATCACTAATCATCAGGGAAATTCAAATGAGAGCCACAATGAGATATTGATGCTGATATTTTTTAAATTAGTTAAGTATTAGACAGGTCCTCTTACAATGGTTAGATGTCTAGGCTGGTGTTTCAATAATGCATTTCTTCTAAGAATAGACATCCAGAAAAAGGAGCCAAAAGGAAACATAATAAACACTCCCCTCTCTCCAAAATCTACATCTTCAGAATCTGTTCTAAGATTCAATGATTTTTAAGCTTACCAATCAATAAATAGACATTTGCCTATTATTCACGTGATTCACTTCTTCACTTCAAATACTCTATTATTCTTTCTCAGTAAATGGCATCCGTTTCCTCAATGCACACATATTACTCTGTACTGCACAACTAGAATGGACAATATGTGCTGAGTGATATTTATGTATTTGTTTGCTTACTTAATAAAGTCAGGATCAACATTACTCATTTTTCCTTTTGTCTCAGTTTCCAATATGACTCAACAAGGCAATATTTTAAAGAACATAACATCCTACCAAATACTCCAGAAACTGCAGCTCTTCATGTTCTATAAAAATACACTCACTGACCACAAGAACCTGGTTATTGTCTGGTAATATATCAAGTGGACCAGCAAATGTAGGACAGGGGTGTGGGGAGGACTCTCAGTTCAGTGTTCACAGAATGAAAAAGCACTCTTTTAGGGATGATGCCAAAACAGAATCAAGACTATACTTCAGTACCTACATTTTTCTCCAGTGCTGGTGGAATTCCTTAATCAGAGAAATAGACTCTTCTGAGGAATCCATGGGGAATCTGCTGGTTTAATTCATTTATGCCTGAAAAAAAAAGCATACAAGAGTAGTGGTCAAGTTCAGCACGAAAAAGATGTTCATAGAGGGCTGTGATATTTCAGCAGGTGGATACTGAGACCCCAAAATGGATTATATGGGTGAAAAATATACAGAGAGAGTTATATTTAGTTGATAGTGGTAGCAAAGTCAAATGGGATCCCTTTACCCTCCGACATATTTTTCTGACTTGGCAACCTTTGGAAAGGGTGAGAGATGATAAGAATGTCAGTGGCAGAGGTCACATGTCCCTCCTTGGTCACAAGGAGCTCTTAACTGTGATGAACTAGCCTAGCAAAATCCTAGTTTCTAGTCAAACACAACACAATTGGAGGGTATAAACCGTCATTTTCTCAGTTGGGGATCTTTTCAGAGTTCTCACAACAACAACCACTTCACTGATTAGTGAATACACATGGAAGGGTATCCAAATGGCTACTGTCAACACAGTTGATGCTGAGACAGATTAACTTCTACAAAACACTGCCTTGCAGGTACCATCGCAAGGCTTGTAAAAGGGTTCTCATGTGAGGTAATTTGGGGGCACCAAAAACTATATTTCACTACTCTTTACTCCATGTTACCCAATGATCCCTTGCCCAGGCTTGCCACATTGCCTGAAATATCCCATTATAGGTTCAATTCTTTAAGGCACTGTGTCTTCAGGGATTTCTTAGTAAATGAAAATGCTGCAAGGAAGATTTTCACATTAATCCATTAACTGTAGTGAATCATATAAGCTAGTTTTCACCTTAGAAAGTGGACATGATGAAATACAAATGGAGATATATTTTACTTAGTAGAAGAAGGGAAATAAAGGAACATAGATGGGGACAGTTTTAGGTGGTGAAATATATTAGAATTACCAGGGAAACTAGATTATATCATAAGTGTTGGCAGAGAATTCTACAAAAGAGAGGAGTGGGCAGGAAACATAGAAGGCAGGCAACCAACATAATAGCTTCCACCTAAACAAATTTGTATCGATCTAATCCTTTTAAGAACCTTTTCTCATCTAGACTCCAAGCTTCTTGGGGAGGGGTCTCCTTTAAAAGTGACTAGAGTTAAAATGCCAGCTTCAGTTGGGAAATCTTGAACCACTTGCTTTCTGTTCTTCTACCTACCCTAACCTCAGTTTCTTCCTCTTGTACAATGAGTACAATAATGTATACTCCTGGGGTGTATTGTTAAAATTACCTGAAATATCCCAAGTAAAATCCAGTAAGACAGTGCTTAGCACATAATAGATGCCAATACATATCATTTGTCCTTTTCTTCTGGCCTCCAACATATGCTAAATAAGATGTTTGGTATACAGGGACTTCTCAATAAATGCTTTAAAAAGACTTGATGAAGAAAAAAATAGCAGTGAGGATAAAATAGACTAGAGTAAGCCAAAGGCATTCCCAGGAGCCCAGAATCCATAGTAGTCTGTCATGGGGGCTAGGAAAGAAATCTACTGGTCCTTTGTTGTATGTGAAGGCATAGCCAGGACTATCCAAATACTACTTGAGTGGGACAGATATGTGAAGACAAACTAGAACAATATTTCATAGGGACAGAATTCAGTGACTGAGAAGAGTTACAGACTAATCATAAACATCACCAGACAAATCCAGCTGGACAGAAACAGATTTAATTAAAGTGGTGAATATTCTCAGGCACTTTTAAAAAATCTTTTTACTTATTATATTTCAGGGACAGGAATCATGTAAGATATCAAAAAGATGGTGGGGGTCACTTCATCAGTTTCTTCTAGAAAAATCATATGCCCTAAAAGTATTCTGTGTTACTTTCTGGTTTTTTTCAACTCCTAAGACAGGACACATAAGCTGAGAGAAAGCAAGGTATAGGGGGGAAAATACAGGTCATAGACATAGGACACCTGCTTCTAGTCTTCACTTTACCACTAATTGGTGAAATGACTTTGGAAAAATTACTTTTATCTCTGGGCCTCAATATTTCATCTGTAAAATTTAATAGTTAGACTGTATTATCCCTGAGGTTCCTTTGAGTTCTCACAGTTTAAAACTAGTACAAAGCTTGATTTGATTAGCCTGGGAATAAGGTGAATAAGTGGATCCTAAGTTTACCTCCACCCAGGAATACGCCAAATAGCCACACCAGTGCATCTAACCCAGGCAACAACCCAAAGCTTGGCAAAACAGACTTTCCATTGTTAATCCTAGAGAAGAGATCACATAAAAATGGTAGTAGGGAAAGAAATGTGGTTATGAACCAAACTCCTGGTCAGACTAACCACACATGGGTGGGACACCACAAGCATGGAAAAGAAGAGGAATAAGCCCCACAGCAGGCACCCCAGATACAAAGGACCTGCACTGGGCAGATGAGTCCTCATAACATTTGGCTTTGAAAAACAGTGGGGCTTAAATTTGCACTTTTACACTAAGAACAGCTTAACTCTGGGTGCTTTAAAAATCAGCATTTTTAACTGTGGAAGAGCCAGAGGGAAAATTGAATCCCAGCTATTAAAGAGACAGTATAATAAACAACCCACCCTGAAAGATACAACATAGAAGCAGCAGTTTAAAAAGTGCCTGAGGTATATAGGAAGGAGATTTATTTACTAATTTCAGAACATGTGCTGGAGTAACAAGGATATTTAAAAGACTTCAAGGACAAAAGAACTGGTGGTCATGATTTCTCTCCCCATTGGCAACCTAGATAGCCAGATACCTGCTGAAACCAACTTGAACACTCTTCACCTAGTTTCCAAACACTGCAGGCCCCATCCCCATGTTCTGCATAGTTGCCTGTCCAGTACAACCCACTCAAAAGTAGTCCTTCCAAAGTGAATCCTGCCCTGGAGATAAGGAAAGATAACTACACACACAACCCAACCATGGCCCCAGCAGTGGGCTGGGGGCAGATATCTTGTCTGACTGCCAGCTCCACCTGCCAACAAAACTTCACAAAGAGAAAGCCCTTTTAATTTGGGGTCACTGCAACCCCAAGAGACAGACTGTAGGCAAACATCTAGGTCTGACTGCAGGTTCCACCCATCAAGTAAATCTTCTCAGGGGACAATGTAGGGAGAACACTCTGAAGTTCAGTGCAAAAGCATCCCCAGAAAAAGGCAGGCATCTGGTCTGACCCAAGTATAATAATAAGGCAACCCTAGACTGGCCCCTTCAAGGTACAAGGACAAAAACCTGCCTACAACAGGCAAAGTAGGCCCTTACAGCCTACTGGACTTAAGGCAAACACAGTTCAACCGCCATAGTAAGGTGCACGCAACACACATAGAAGACACCCCTGAAGTACCTGGTTCCAGTGACCAAGAGACATTGCCCTACAGTGCACTGCAGGACTTCATCTTCATAAGGCCATTACTGTCAAGATCAGACCATAACTGAACTTCCTAATACACAGAAACAAACACAGAAATTTAAACAACATGAGGAGACAGGTGAATATGTTCCAAGCGGAAGAGCAGGGAAAAATCACAGCAAAGGAGTTAAATGGAATGGAGATTGGCAATATGCCTGAGACCTTCAGCAAAGAGACAGAAAATGTAAGAGAGAGAGAGAGAGAGAGAGAGAGAACCAGTCAGAGATGAGGAACTCAATAACTGAACTTAAAAATACACTAGAAAGAATATATAGTAGATTAGAGGAAATAGGAAAACAGATCAGCGACCTGGGAGACAAGTTAATAGAAACTAACCAAGCTAAATGGCAAAGAAAAATTAATAAAAAATGGGAATAGGTTAAGGGAACTCAGTGACTTCATAAGTTGTAATAATATTGGAATTATAAGGATTCCAGAAGGAAAAAAAGAGAATAAAAGGACAGAAAATTAATTTGACAAAAAAAAAGCTGAAAAATTCCCTAATGTGGGGAAGGAAACAGACATCCAGATTCAGGAATCACAGAGAGCTACCAACAAAATGAAGCCAAGGAGCTTGCCCCAAGACACATAATAATTAAAATGGTAAAAAGTAGTGATAGAGAGCTTTAAAAGGAGCAAGAAAAAAAAAAAACCAGTTACATAAAAGGGAAACCCCATAAGGCTGTCAGCTGATATTTCAGCAGAAATGTTTTCAGGGAGTGGGATGATATTTTAAAAGTGTAAAAAAACAGTAAAAAAAAGAAACTGTAAAAAAAGAAAAAAAACTGCAGAAAAAATATTCTATCAAGCAAGGCTACTATTCAAGATAGAAGAAGAGTTTAATAAAGAGTTTCCAAGACAAACACAATTTAAAGGAGTTCATCACCACTAAACTTACCTTACAAGAAACATTAAAGGAAATTCTTTGAGTGGAGAGAAAATGCCATAATCAGAAGAAATTTAGAAAAGGAAAAATTTTTACAAGTACATAGAAACATAATAAAAGTAATAGATTGATCACTTATAAAACCAGTGTGGAGGTTAAAGCACAAAAGAAGTAAATCAATTATATCAACAAAAATCAGTCAATTAATTCACATAATAAAAGGATACACAGTATGACATCTATATATATAACATGGAGGGTGGAGTAAAAATTTAGTGCTTACTTAAAATGGTTTTAAACCTAAGCAACCATCAACTTAATATAGATTCCTATATACATAGTATGTTATATATAAACCTAATGGTAACCACAAATAAAAAAACCTATAATGGAATTGCAAAAAGTATAGTGAGAGGAACCCAAGCATATCGCTAAAGAAAGCCATCAAACTACAAGGGAAGAGAGCAAGAAAAAAAGGAACAGAAAAAAAATACAACTGTAAAACAAGTAACAAAATGGCAGTAAGTGCATACTTATCAATAATTACTTTGATTATAAATGCACTAAATGGTACAAAGACACAGGGAGAAATAAATGTACAAAAAAGCAACACCCATCTATGTTCTGCATACAAGAGACTCATGACAGACCTGAAGAAATCTGCAGATTGAAAGTGAAAAGATGTAAAAACATTTATCATGCAAATGGAAGGGAAAAAAAACTGGTAGCAGTACTTATATCAAACAAAATAGACTTTAAAACAAAGATTGTAACAAAAAACAAAGGACACTTTAAAACAAAGATTGTAACAAAAAAACAAAGTATTCTTTCATGTAATCATGAAATAAACAAGAATATATAACAATTGTAAATATTTATGGACTCAGAATGGGAGCACCCAAAGAAATAAAGCAAGTATTAACAGATATAAAAGCAAAAATCTATAATACAATAAGAGACTTTAACACTCCACTTAAAACAATGGATAGATCATCCAGACAGAAAATCAACAAGGAAACAGTAGCTTTGAATGATACATTGGAAAAGATGGAATTAATATATATTCAGAACATTTCATTCAAAAGCAGTCAAATGCACACTCTTTTCAAGTGCATATGCTACATCTTCCAGAATATATCACATATTAGGCCACAAAAAAGTCTCATTTTTTTTAAAGTCGAAATCATATCTTGATTCTTTGTCAACAGCAATGGTATGAAACTAGAAATCAATCAAAAGAAAAATCTTGAAATAACACAAATACATGGAGGCTAAATAAAATGCTAGTCAACCATTAATGGGTCAACCAAGAAATCAAGGAAAGGGGCACTTGGGTGGTTCAGTCAGTTAAGCATCCAACTTGAGCTCAGGTCACAATCTCATGGTTCATTAGTTCAAGCCCTGCACTTCAGATTCTGTGTCTCCCTCTCTCTCTACCCCTCCTCTGCTGATGTTCTATCTCTCTCTCTCAAAATTAAATAATCTTTATTTTAAAAAAATAAATCAAGGATAAAATAAAATAACAAGTGGAGAGAAATGAAAATAGAAGCACAATAGTCAAATATCTTTGGGATGCAGCAAAGGCTGTTGTGAGAAAGAAGATTATAATAACACAGGCTTACCTAAGGAATAAAAACAACCTCAAATAAATAACCTAACCTTAGACTTAAATGTGCTAGAAAAATAAAAAAATCAAAGCCCAAAGCCAGTAGAAGGAAGGTAAAAATAATGATTAGAATAGAAATAAATGACATGGAGACTAAAAAAACAAAAAACAAAAAACAAACAAAAAAACAGATCAATAAAACTAGGAACTGTTTCTTTGAAAAGACTGAAAAAAATTGTTAAACCTTTAGCCAGGCACAAAAAAGGTAAATAAATAAAATCAGATGAAGAAAAAGAAATAGCAACTGACACCAGAGAAATAGAAAGAATTTGTATTGACATGACAAAAAAATGTATGCCAAAAAATTGTACAACCTAGAAGAAATATATAAATCCATGCGAATAATAACCTTTCTAAATACAATCAGGAAGTAATAAAAAAATGAAAAGACAGATTACTAGCAATGAAATGGACTCAGTAATCATAAACTCCCAGCAGACAAAGTCCAGGAACAGATGCCTTCGTGGGTGAATTCTACCAAACATGAAAAGAAGAGTTACTACCTATACTTCTCAGAGCATTTCAAAAAATAAAAGAGGCAAGAAACCTTCCAAATTCATTCTATAAGGCCAGCATTGCCCTAATACTAAAAACAGTTAAAGACACTACATAAAACTACAGACCAATATCTCTAATGAGCCTAGATGAAAAATCTCCAACATAATATTAGCAAACCAAGTCCAATAATACCTTTTAAAAAGTCACTAGGGCACCTGGGTGGCCCAGTGGGTTAAGTATCTGACTTCAGCTAAGGTCATGATCTTGTGGTTCATGAGTTCAAGCACCACATCGAGCTCACTGCTGTCAGTCAGCACAGAGCCTGCTTCAGATCCTCTGTGCCCCTTTCTTGCCCCTCCCCCACTTGTGTTCTCCAAAATAAATAAATAAATATTTTGCTAAAAATCAGTCACCATGATCAAGTGGGATTTACTTTTTTTTAATATTTTTTAATATGAAATTTATTGTCAAATTGGTTTCCATACAACACCCAGTGCTCAGCCCAACAGGTGCTTTCCTCAATGCCCATCACCCACCCCCCTCCTTCCCACCCTCCCATCAACCCTCAGTTTATTCTGTTTTTAAGAGTCTCTTATGGTTTGGCTTTCTCCCTCTCTAACTTTTTTTTTTCCTTCCCAGGCACATGAAAAAATGCTCAACGTCACTCCTCATCAGGGGATTTACTTTTGAGATACAAGTGTGTTTTGATATTCTCAGATCAATCAATTAGATACACCACATTAACAGGAGAAAGGATAAAAGCCACATGTTCAACTCAATACATGCAGACAAAGCATTTGACAAAGTACAGCATCCATTCATGATAAAAACCCTCAACAAAGTAAGCTTAGAGGGAACATACCTCAACATAACGCCATATAATGCCATATAGCCATATACGCCATAAAGCCATATAATGAAAAGTACACCTAACATCATACCTAATGGGGAAAACCTGGGAGTTTTTTTTTTTTTTTTTTTTTGTAAAATTTGGAACAAAACAAGGATATCCATTCTCGCCACTTTTATTCAACATAGTACTTGAAATCTTATCCACAGTAATCAGAAAAGGGAAAAAAAGGCATCCAAATTGGTAAGGAAGAAGTAAAACTGTCACTATTGGGGCGCCTGGGTGGCTCAGTCGGTTAAGCATCCGACTTTGGCTCAGGTCATGATCTCACAGTCTGTGAGTTCGAGCCCCGCGTCAGACTCAGTGCTGACACCTCAGAGCCTGGATCCTGTTTCAGATTTTGTGTTTTCCTCTCTCTCTGACCCTCCCCCCGTTCATGCTCTGTCTCTCTATGACCCCAAAATAAACAAATGTTTAAAATAAAATAAAATAAAATAAAATAAAATAAATAAAAACTGGCACTATTTGCAGATGATATGATACTCTATATAGAAAACCCTAAAGATACTACCAAAAAACTGCTAGAACTGATAAATGAATTCAGCAAATTTGCAGGAAACAAAATTAATATAAGGAAGTATTTTGCATTTCTGTACACTAATAATGAAGTAGAAGAAAGATAAATTAAGAAAACAATCCCAATTACAATTGCATCAAAAATAATAAAACACAGAGGAACAAATTTAACCAAGAAGGTGAAATATGTACTCTAAAACTATAAAATACTGATGAAAGAAACTTAAAATGACACAATTAAATGGAAAGATATTTCTTGATCACCGATTGGGAGAATAAATATTGTTAAAATGTCCATACTACCCAAAGAAATCTATACATATAATGCACTTCCTATAAAAAATACCAGCAGTATTTTTCACAGAACTAGAACAAATAATCCTAAAATTGGACATGGAACCAATAAAGACCCCAAATACCCAAAACAATCTTGAAAAAGAAGAATAAAACTGCAGATATCACAATCCCAGATTTTAAGATATACTAGGAAGCTGCAATAATCAAAACAACATGGTACTGGGACAAAAATAGATAGAGATCAGTGGAGCAGAATACACAGCCCAGAAACAAATCCACACATTATTATCAATTAAGCTATAACAAAGGAGAGAAGAATATATATTTGGAAAGATATGGTGTTGAGAAACCTGGACAGCTACATGAAAAAGAATGAATTTGGACAACTTCCTTACACTATATACAAAAATAAACTCAAAATGGATTAAAGACCTAAATGTGAGACCTGAAACCATAACATTCCTTGAAGAAAACATAGACAGTAATTTCTTTGACATGGGCCATAACAACATTTTCCTAGGTATGTTTCATCTGGCAAGTGAAACAAAAGCAAAATTAAATTGTTGGGACAACACCAAAATACAAGACTTGCACACAGTGAAGGAAACCATCAACAAAACAAAAAAGCAACCTACTGAAAGGGAGAAGTTATTGAAAATGATATGAATAATAATGGGTTATTTCCAAAATATATAAAGGACCTATACAACTCAACACACAAAAAAATGATCTGGTTAAAAATGGGCAGAGGACCTAAAAAACTTTTTTCCAAAGAAGACATACAGATGACCAACAGACACATGGAAAGATGCTCAACATCACTAATCATCAGGGAAATATAAATCACAACCATAATGAGATATCACCTTACACATGTCAGAATGGCTAAACTCAAAAGTACAATAAATAACAAGTGTTGGTGATGATGTGAAGAAAAATAAACACTTGAGCACTGTTGGTGGGACTGCAAATTGGTGCAGCCACTGTGAAAAAAAGTGTGGAAGTTCCTTGAAATAATTAAAAATATAATTACAATAGATACAATAATTCCACTACTGGGTATTTGCCCAAAGAAAAAGAAAACACTAATTCTAAAAGATATATGTACCCCTATGTTTATTGCAGCATTATTTACAATAGTCAAGATATGAAAGCAACCCAAGTGCCTATCCTTAGTTAATGGATTAAAAAAAGGTATAGAAAGCGATATTACTCATCCATAAAAAATAATGTGATCTTACCATTTGCAACAACATTAACTGACCTAGAAGATATAATGCTAAGTGAAATAAAGACACTGTCTCTATTTTTTAAGCTCAAAAAAACTGAGATTTTATCAGTGGATTTAAGCTAACGTATCCATGACCAAGAAGTAGAAGATGTTATGCACAAACTTCACTGAGACCATGCAGGCACTTTCCCAGGAGTCTTTTATTTTTTTAATTTTTTTAATTTTTTTTAATTTTTTTAATGTTTATTTTTGAGAGGGAGAGAGAGAAAGAGAACGAGTAGGAGAGGGGCAGAGAGAGAGGGAGACAGAATCCAAAGCAGGCTCCAGGCTCTGAGCTGTCAGCACAGAGCCTGACACAGGGCTCAAACCCACGAACCATAAGATCATGACCTGAGCTAAAGTCACACATCTAATTGACTGAGCCACCCAGGTGCCCCCAGTAGTCTTGTTTTAAATAATTCATGGGAACCATCACAGATCCAAGAAAAATGAAGGACAGTACCAAGGGAGGAGAGTAAGGGAGAGGTTTTAAACAATTTGTACCCTTCATATATTATGCTAAACTTTCTCATCAGCCTACACATGGACTAAATCATTCAACAAGTTCAGTCAACACAATCGTCTTGAGCATCTGGAGCAGTACACAGTTTTTCTTTTTTTTTTTTTTTGTCAGTATGCTGACAATTCAATGAGCCTTATATTTTTTTCAATTGCTGGTAGAAGTGATGGAATATTTTTTAAAAATATTAAATTTTAGAATTTTTTATTAATAATCTATTAATCTATATTAATGCTTTGTTGTTAAGAAACAAAGTAACTGAGGGCTAGAGAAAGTAAGCTATCCCTTCTTAGTTACATTACAACTTAATGGCAAAGCCACTACTAGAACGTACATTTTAATTAAAAAGCTTTGGGTTCTTTTATCTACATCACACTTCCAACTCTACACTCTCTAATATGTTAGTGGATACTTTAGTTCTCATATAGTCAGACCATTTGGATGTAAGCTTTGTTTACTTTATTAAGGGCTGTCAATCTTTAAATAGACACCAGTGTGTAAATCATTCAAAACACATGTCCTTCATTTTTGTTTCTTCAATGCAATAAGAACCAGTGTTCTTACTACATGCAGAAAAAAAATCAACACCTATTCCTATCTCTTCCCTATCTCTCTTTTTATCCCCATTCCTACATACAGAAACACAGACATACAGACATCCATTTTCACTGGCATGCAAGACTGGATAAAGTAACGAAAATGGGACAAATGTTCTTTTTTGTCCAGTCCTTTCCTGCTGCTACAATTTGCTATATTATCAGTCTAGGGAAAAAGAATTAAGTGACGAGATGAGCAATACCTTGTTGTAAATCAAGTTACCATGCTGGAGAGAAAAAGAAGACATGCGTCTCTACTTGAAAGCTGGTAGACTGTCAGCAGCAACACAATACACAAAATGAGAGAGAAATTGAATAAAATCGATTGCTAAATTGAGCAAGTCAAGTACTAAGCTCTATAGAAAGCTGCCATATATGTAGGGTACAAACCCAGCATAGTTTTTAATGTGGTTGGGTCATTCCATATGGCCTTTCTAAAAGCAGTGATTTTATTAATCCATAAAACTCATATTTCTATTTCTCATTTTTTTTTCATCTTTAAGCCTTATAATAGTTATGTTCCTTATAAATAATTTAAGGTTGAAGCTTGACCAAGCATAATGTTTCCATGTGCTGAAAGAAATCTGACAGGTGGAAGGCAGGTGTAACCTAACTTTTCCAGTATAATTTCAATCCAATTGCACATGACATTTTGCAAATTTTATGGAAGAATTCTAAGCAAAGTAATTAGAAGTATGTATTAGGTATTTGCATGGTGATTAATACCCCTGAAAGAGAGGTGCCCTCAATCATACTATTCTCACAAATAGTGAAACTGAAAAGTGAGGAAGTTTGCTCCTTTGTTCAGGTTTATACCCCTAACCAGTCCCAAAAGAGTACAATCTAAAGCTCAATTTTCTGATCCATGCTTGCCGAAAATATAATTTAGAACAGATTTCAGGGATGCATGTCTCAAGGTTCTTCCTCTACTTCCTCTTAGATAAGAAAGCATAGACATGGAGGGTGGGGTATATAGAGCAGGAGGATGTGGAGAATAACCACATCATCACGAGACAGACTATCCTAAAACCTTGTACCTGTTAGTTAGTTAGTTAGTTAGCTAGTTAGTTTCTCAGAGTTCTGTTGATGGTTGGGTCAGATGGTTACGACACTGAGCTCCTAAACTTAAGTATGTGGATTAGATTTCATTAATTCTCTCTGTAATATAGCCATATATTGTATTCTGAACCTGTGACAGTCATCCTGTAACTACAAATCCTTGGCCCTATGGAAAAAAACTCCAATTATTACCCATACTACACTTGAAAAATAGTAAGCACAATAAATATTGGTTAAAGAGAAAGTATTTTACCTATGCTTTCTATGATCCCCATTTTTAATCTACTTTATTCCCTATTTTATCTGTTTTACTCCCCCCCACTTCTTAGTTCACATGGCTTCAATATAAGAAAAGAATAACCAATTTTGAAATTGGTACATATTAATCCCCATGACCTATTTTACCCATCCCACCATCCACCTCCCCTCTGATAACCATCAGTTTGTTCTCCAAACATGAGTCAGTTTCTCATTTTTTTTTGTTTCTTAAATTCCACATATGAATAAAATCATGTGGTATTTTTCTCTCTTTGACTGATTTCTTAAGCATAATACTCTCTAATTCCATCCACATCATTGCAAGTGGCAAGATTTCATTCTTTTTTTATGACTAATATTCCATTACATATACATATGGCGTGTGTGTGTGTGTGTGTGTGTGTGTGTACATTCACTTTATACATTCATCAGTCACTGGACACTTGTGTTGTTTCCATAATTTTTCTATTGTAGATAATGCTGCTATAGACATCAGGGTGCGTGTATCCCTTTGAATTAGTAGTTTTGTATTCTTTAGGTAAATATCTAGTAGTTCAATAGGTCGATCATAGGGTAGTTCTATTTTTAACTTTTTGAGGAACTTCCATGCTATTTTCCAGAGTGACTCCACCAGTTTGCCTTCTTACCAAAAGACCACCTTTCTCCACATCCTTCCCAATGCCTGTTGTTTCTTGTGTTGTTGAATTTAGCCATTCTGACAGGTGTGACATGATATCTCATTGTAGTTTTGATTTCTATTTCCCTGATGATCAATGATGTTGAGCATTTTTTTTATGTGACTGTTTGCCACCTGTATTCTTCTTTGGAAAAATGTCTATTCATGTTTTCTGCTCATTTTTAATTGGATTATTCTATTTTGTAGGGTTTAGTTTTATAATTTCTTTATATATTTTGGATAGTAACCCTTTATCAGATATGTCATTTGCAAATATCTTTTCTCATTCTTTAGGTTCCCTTTAGGTTTTCATGATTTTTTCCTTTGGTGTGCAGAAGATTTTTATTTTTATGAAGTCCCAGGAGTTTCTTTTTGCTTTTGTCTCCTTTGCCTCGGGAGCTATATCTAGAAAGAAGTTGCTATGGCCAATATCAAAGCGGTTACTGTCTGTGTAATCTCCTAAAACTTTTATGATTTCAAGTCACCACATTCAGGTATTTAATCCATTTTGAATTTAGTTTTGCGTATGGTGTAAAAAAGTGGTCCAGTTTCTTTCTTTCTTTTTTTTTTTTTTTTTTGCATGTTGCTGTTCATTTCTCCCAACACCATTTTTTGAAGAAACTCTCTTTTTCCCATTGGATATTTTTTCCAGCTTTGTTGAAATTTAATTGACCATATAGTTGTGGGTTCATTTCTGGGTTTTCTATCCTTTTCCATTGATTGATGTGTCTATATTTGTGGCAGCACAATACTGTATGATCATTAAGGTTTGTAATATAACTTGAAGTCATAAATTGTGAAGCTTAATTTAAAACAAAATTTTTTTCTATAGTTTGTAGTCACTGTCTTACTAATTTATTCACCTTTGTAATCAGGGTGTCTCTATTTATACATATTGATGTGACATCAATCACAAATGTCAAGAACACATTTCCTTCTGGAGGTTTGGAATTAAATGGCTGTTGAAAAAACACATCTGATAAATAATAAATCAATCTATCTTTTAGATGTCATTTATTTTCTGGCACAACATTTGGTCTGACACACTCAAAATAGAGGAACCACTCAGCATAACATATTTTCAGTTTTAAAGAACTTGGGGTGCCTGGGTGTCTCAGTCAGTTAAACATCAGACTCTTGATTTTGGCTCAGGTCATGATCTCACAGTTTGTAAGTTTGAGCCCTGCGTCATGCTCTACACTGGAAGTGTGGAACATGCTTGGGATTCTCTCTCTCTCCCTCTATCTCTCTTCTCTTCCCCCACTCACTTGCATATGTGCTCGCTGTCTCTCAAAATTAATAAATAAACTTGAAAAAATAAAGAACCAACTCACAGGTCACCTTGTATCACCTAAAAATGAGTAGATATTCCAAACAGTAAATAAGTATCATTAATGTTATCCTATAAATAAAGTGTAAAAATTATTTTAGCATCTAAAAATAAGTCATTAACCTATAAGAAATATCTGGTAAAAGATGGGGGAAAATGTGTACTCTAAAAACTATAAAAAAAAAACTATGAAAAAATCTATGAAAGAAATTGAAGACAACACAAAAACATGGAAAGACATTCCATGCTCATAGATTGGAATAACAAATATTGTTAAAATGTATATACTACCCAAATCAATCTACATACATATACATATACATATACATATACATATACATATATGTATATTCAGTCAAGTGTCCATTGACTGATGAATGGATAAAGAAGATGTGGTGCATATATATCACACCATTATATTTTCATATATATAATGGAATATTACTCAGCCATCAAAAAGAATGAAATCTTGTCATTCACAATGAAATGAAAGGACTTTGGGATTATTATGCTAAGTGAAATAAGTCAATCAGCAAAAGACAGATACAGTATGTTTTCACTCATAAGTGGAATTTAAGAAACAAAACAAAGGAGCATAGGGAAAAATAGAGGGAGACAAATTAAGGATTAGACTCTTGACTATAGAGAACAAAGTGATGGCTACACAAGGGGAGGTGGGTGGAGGAATGAGTTAAATACCTGATGGTAATTAGGGAGTGCACTTGTTGTGATGAGCATGGAGTGTTGTATGGAAGTGTTGGATCACTAAATTTTATACCTGCAACTAATATTATACTATATCTTAGGTAACTGGAATTAAAAAAAAAACATTTAAAAAAGAAATATCTGGTAATATGTTATTAGCTTATGAGAAATATCTAAATATGATCTACCAAGTAAAGCTGAAAAGAGTTTTAACTGAGTAACTATAATTATAACTAAATTACATGCTCTCTTCTGCTTCTGAGAATGTGGAAGAAGCCTTGCCATTCCCTTTTGTAAATAGTGTGGCATTGAGCAAAAGCTTTTGGAAGAAACAAATATATTTTCAATAAGTAAGGAAGGAATTGAAGGGCTTTTTGAGTTCATGACTTACAGTGCATATATTTTAGGTACCTAGTGAGATAGTAATTATGCTGTCCAAGGTACATTTGAGCCTAAATGGGCAGCATTGGCTCATGTTCTGGGCTCAGATCATGCTTTTCATGATCCACCTGCCGATCATGGCCAATGGTTTAAACTTTTGTTTCCTCACTAGCTAGTTAGATTTAGTGAATTTCTTGGCCCGTACCCATCCCCAGACTTGATTTTGATTAAACTCCTGTACTTCTGATGATTTCTCAGGAACTCTGTCTGCATCTTGATTTCTGGCTGATACTAAAGCAGTCATTGCTACAAGTAAAAGTTATTCCTCTGAAGCACACTCTCCTCTATGGATTATCTTTCAATGACTATACCAAGAAAACCCACTTTAATTTTCAAGTCCCAGATATTATGCTGTTATATGATAAGCAGTAATAGTCAAGGCACTAATGACTATACCCTTTTCTGTATTCACATACTACCAATTGTTATAATATTAACTTCCTCACACTTTATTCTAAGGCTGTTTTACCTTTATTTTTACCCTGAAATCTTTACTCCTTTCTCAAATTTGGAATATCCTAGACCTCAGAACTTCCTGAGTACTTTCTGATGTTTTATAGCTTGCCCAAACTGTTGCACTGGCACATGATAATGCACAAAAGCATCCAGTACATGGCCAGGTCTGTGTTAATGTTTACTATATTATTTTGTTTATATTCATTTTCATTTTGGGTTTTTTCTGTGGGAACAGTAGAATAATTTTCTCCTATTCTGGCAAGAAAACCATAGTAAAGCCCAGCAAAGCAAAATTTGCTAAATTATCAGGGCCCTTGGGAGAAGCCTGAAGTGTGCCCCTTCATTCTTGAGTGATTTCAAAAGGACATCTTTAACATTTCCCAATGATTAATACATATGTCTCTTAATCCTTAAGCCTTATTCAGCAGTAATAAAAAAGTAAAATGAGCTCTGATGAGGTATCAGAGACCTAAGTTGCAGTCTTTTCTCTGTCATTGACTCACAGAGGTACTTGGTTAGGTCACTTCAATTCTCTGAACCTCAGCTTTTCCAGCTTTAAAATGCAAACTGTCAATCTATGTCACTTTTCAAAGCATAAAAGAATCTTAGGTGTTTTTCCATTGCTCCTGTAAGTGACAGGTTTTGAATCCGTTTCTAATAATTTCCTTTAACTCGTGGTCTGCAGACTGATTCTCTAGACCTATGGCACAAGACAAAGGCTTTTGGGATGTAACTTTAATGGGCAAGGGAAACAGCACTATCTGTAGTTCTTTCTTTCAGGATTAGGCAAGGGTCAGAAGAAAGAGTTTAATTTCCTTTTGGGTTCTGAGCATCTGATTGGTGCTAATAGTGTCTATAAAATGAAGGTATAAAGCATGCTTCTTTCTACTTTTCATTTCATTTAGTACACAGGGGGAAAATTGAGTTCATTCATTCCTAAGGGTCTCTAGGTGAAAATTCAGTGAGATTTTTGGAGGAATCAATGTCCCATTTTGTATTTATTCACCTTTACAATATTCTGTACCATACTGTACCAGCCCACACAGAATTGGTATATTAAATGATTCCTGTCTCACAGAAATGTAACTATTGCAAACATACAGTAAGAGAGAGCAGTACATGTGTTTACAAGTGCAAAGAATATTTTCTATAATAAAAAAATACCCCCTCTGATACTAAGTTCCTGGAGGATGACTTTCATGTGATCCAAATATTTACTAATGTGGCTGGTGGAATCTTTCCTTGGGATGAACAACTTGAATCCCATCTATAAGATTAATGCCTTTGCCACAATACCTGATATTTACAGCAGCTGCCTGAAAGAAATACTCCTTGCTGAATGATCCAAAGCTCTCTAACAAATTTAGCTCTAGTTGAATAAAATTATAACTTTTTTACTTCCCTGGAAAGATTAGAGCAGTATAAAATAAAGTCCATGAAAAAGAAATTAAAAAACAAAACGAAGTCCAAGGACACAACTGTTGACATAGAGAAAGGAAGGAGCAGAAAATCATTTGAGATTTTATCTTGGGTCATGTTGCACCATGGACATACATCCTTAACTTTTTTAAAATCTCTAAATGCAGCTTCTAGAAGTTACATGTTACTGATAGCCTTATCATTGGGTTTAAAGTTAGAAGGTGACTTCCTCAACATTTTCTACTTGAGCACAAAAGAAAAGCAACACGCAAACCAGAAAACAATTTTACTTACATTTTGTCAAAATATGTTGATGATGAGTATCTAAAAATGTAAATTTAATCTAAAATCATTTAACCCATTATTGATTTTAATGTACTGATTATTCTGATAGATAAAGCTTATGTGTGAGAAACAGAGTAAATAAGTCTCTTGTCTTCTTATTTCTCCTCTCTAATTATAAACATGTTTTGGTTGTTGTTGTTGTTTGTTATTGTTGTTGTTGCTCTGGAGTGCTTTCTTTGAAAGCAGAATCTTTACACTTAACATTAATTACAATTCACTTTTACAGTAAAAATATATAACTTTTATAAGCTGATAAGAATATGTATTCATGTTGGTAAATGTCTTGAGACATTATAGTTCTTATTTTTTAATCATAGCTCATTTTGAAAATAACAGAAATCTAACCATTTAAATAATTTATCAGAGAAACTATCACCTCCAAAAAGTTATAACTAAGAGTAGATAAAAAACATCCTGCATATTCTGCAAGTAATTCTACTTAATATAGAGTTGCTTAAATTACAAGTGTTCACAGGGCTATTTTATTCAATATCAATTGAGTAAAACACATTAGGAAAAAAACCTCTCCATGTCAAACTTAAATTTCTCCCTGTTCAAAGTTACCTCCCCCTTCCCACATTAAGCAGTCAAGTGTATAATTATTTTTGTTTGTGCAAATACTAAGGAAATGACATACAAGGATGGTCCAGGTTCATGATATCCATACCACCCTTAGATCTGACAGATTACCCAGAACTTGGTGTGAAGAGAACAGTTCTAGATATCAGTGGTAAAAGATACAGATAAGATCTAATTCATTAAAAACTGGAGCCTACCGTTTCAGTTTCTTTCTGTTTTCTCCAATGATTTCCGAAGAATTCAAGTGACAGCCACTTCAACAAGGATGCTATTGATCTGTACCTCAATTCCAGCTCCTTGTTCTGAGAAAAACCAACATCCTTTTCCATCACAAAAAGAAAACAAAAAAAAAAAAAACAAAAGAAAACAAAAAAAAACCAACCTCTTAAAAATGAGATAAAGAAAGACAAAAGGAAAGGAGTTAAAGAGTGAAAGATAAAGAAGAAAAAGAAAGAAAAGAAAGGGAGGGAGGAGGGAGACAAGGAGGGAAGAAAGAGTAAAAATAAAACAAAATATAATAAAGCCAAAACAAAAATGAATATAGCAAAGGTAAAGAAAAAAAAAGAAAGAAATAAAATTCTCAGCATTACCTAACCACTACCATGTTGGAAAACATGGTAGTGAGATGTCAGCGTGAAATATGCAAGCCTCTGTGCACAGTGAACATTTCCGTTTTCCAGGCGGTAGCTTGAGCTAGCAAGCTTGCCTGTGCTTGTTCTCTCTCTCTCTCTCCTCTCTCTCTCTTCTCTCTCTCTGTCTCTCTCTGTCCCTCTTTATCTCTGATTAATTATGAAGAACTATTTTATGGGCTGTAAATACAGGCTGCAAAGCTTCACACTAAGCAAATAAACTTTTGTTTCTATTTATAGGGCGACAGTGCATTGTCTTCCAATCCTGTGGTTGCACTTAGCTTTGAGTTTGTGACAATGCATGGTTTATTTGTTTATGGAGTCTTTTGTAAAAACTATGTGCCCTCTGGCCCCTTTCATAGATAGTGAAATCTTCATCGTGATCCTTTCTATAGGCCCCTCAATTGTTGTGTTCAGGTACCAAAGTGGACACTCCTTACCTAAGATTGACCCTTAGGTAGCTCCCAATAGGAGAGTTCAAAGTGGGAATGACCTCTGCCTAGAGTATTCTTAGATATACAGACATTTAAACCCCTGATATTAAAATAAATACTCTACTCCTTAAGAAAAACTTGAAGATACATAACTCACCTCACACTTCCTGTCCACCCACTCCCCATTCCCCTCAGAGTCTTCTGCCAGGAAGTATAAGTAAACCTTCATTTCCTCTCAGTGGTTAGGAATAATTGGGTGAAAATAGGCTGTTTTTCTGTAGCCCAGACCTGTAGCCACAACCCGTTGAAGATGGTGTTCCAAGGACCTTCAGAGCCCCAGAGCCTAGGACTACACTGTATTAGATGCCTAATATATTCCACCTGCAGCAGTACACCTGTGAAATGGACAAGGGGCAGCTGAAGGCAATCTCCAAGACTTGCATAGTATTTTAGATCAGAGCAAAGGAAATTTTCACATGTACCATGGGAGAAAGAAGTATATTAATGCAAATCCAGTTTTATTCCAGGACATGTCTGTATGGCATATTATAGGAAGCATTAGGAAGCATCTGTAGGACTCTTTGCCTCAAAATATTTTTTTCACTAATGCCTGAAAAACAAATCCTTTGGGGGTAAGCATTCCTTTCTTCCTGAAGTGTTGATTTTTAAATCCTGACACTCTTAGAAATATACTTAGTTGAAAACCTTGGTGTGAATAAATTTATTAGGATTGGAAAGATAAAAATAGATAATGAGAGCAGGATATAAAAGAAAACTGAATAGATTCCAGGGAATGAAAACTGAATTGCCAATCTTTAGTGATTTTGCACTAAGCTATGTTGAGTGTAGTTCTGAGTAAGTGGAGAAAATATAGGGGAAGGGGTAAATTAATCTAAATTTTCATTAGGTCAGCTATATTGACAAGAGATCACAATTCATTGCCCCTTCTGTATCCTTTTATTCTGTACCCCACAGTCTGGAAGAATGTGGCATTAATTCTGTGTTTATTTAAAGAAAATTGTCCTACTTGCGTTTGTTGTGTCCAGAGTTTATTGTGATGCTCTCTCCATTCACACAACCTTAGCTCCATTCAGCAAACACTTACTGAATAACTGCCAAATGCAGACCAGTAGATCAAATATAGCTGAAAAGGAGAGAATGAGGGGAAAAGAGTACAAGAGAGCTGATGGTAAAGGAAAGGATACTGCTTCCCAGAAACTTTTTAGAATCTAGTTAAGCAGATAAGACGTTATCTAATTGCCTAAATTATAAGGCAGCATACATGTCATAAGGGCCTAAAAATGTTATTTCTACTTCTGTAATATTTTACAGAGGAAGTCAGGGATCCCAGGAGGACTGGGATAAGAAATGGAATTTCAGGATGCAAGTCAAGCCAGTCTTCAGGAGAATGAGAGTTTGGGCTGTATCTCTTAAGAATGGAAGGATTTCAATAATTACAGAAGTGACAGTATTTTTCAAATTTCTAAAAACTCATAAATTTTGCTTCTTTGTACAAGATCACATTTTATTATCTTCATTTTTCTCCTGTCTTCTTCAACCAAATAAAGTTTGGGTACAGACAGATCAGTCTTGAGGTTTCAGCTGGCTGTCTCAGATAGAACACATAGGAGCCAATCTTTATATACTTTGAAAAACTACCTGGTGGTGAAGTTTCCTGACCTAGTCTATACTTATCTTTCTTATTTAGGTCAAGGAAATTTACCTCGATGAGAATCAACTTATGCTCCTACAAGAACATTGTTAAATCCCACTCCAAATTGCTCAAATAATACTTTCAGAGCTGAATGCAATAGGAGTCATGATGTAGTCTAAGTTCTCATTTTAAAGATTAATAAGTTAAGAGAGAAGGACCTGATTCATGTTTCACAGTGAATTAATGATAAAGCTGTCACTTAGACCCAGGTTTCTTGACTTTTAAGACAATGTCCTCACCAACATCATTTCCATCTGGCCAGGGTCTCATGGCATCAATGATATGGGTAATTTATTCACTATTATATAATCTGTGGCAAGGTTTGTCTTATTTAGTTACAGAGGAAAGGTCAAATATCAAATAAACTCAAAGGCTAAATTCTATGGTTCTGTCTTTATATGTAAAAAGGGTGGACATCTTGACTCACTTAGATCTACTTAAAAAGAAAAAGTTAAAGCCCAGTCAAATTAGAGATAGAGGTCAAGACAATTTATAAATCCTTCCTCAATCATGTAATTATGAAATATAAAATATATTAAAAATATATTTTAAAAAATGGAAAATAGTAGCAAAGTAAGAGGACCCTAGCTTTAACTCCTCTCACAAACACAGCTAAATGACTATCAAATAATCCTAAATACACCAGAAATTGACCTGAAAACTTCAGGAACAAACTCCACAACTAAAGGTAGAGAAGAGGCCACATCGAAGAAGGTAGGAAGTACAGAGACATAGCTTCATAGAGAAATGGATTGTGGCCTCTGCAGTGGGGACAGAGCTATGGTGGTGGAGGAGGGTGACAGACAGACTAACACAAGGGGAGTGCATGGGGAAAGGAATACCAACACCATTTGGTTTGGAAAGCAAGAGGGAATGAATTTCATAACAGCTGACAACCAGCTGGGCTTAATGCCTGGAGTTTTAAAGGTCTTTGTGGGGCTTGGGTCCAAAATAGCATAGAGAGCATTGGGCTGCTCTTGGAGAGAAAGCAGGGCAAACAGTCTGTGAACTTACAGTATAGAAAAAATGATATAAATAGCACTTGGGGCACATAATGGGGTTATTTGCTCATCTCAGAGTATGTACCAGAGAGTCAGTGTTCACGGAGAAATCCCTACAAGAACAAAAGACCTAGCAGGCATCATTTCCCTTCCCTTCCCTCATCATAAGCACAGGGTCACCTGCAGGAACTGGCATAGGCCTGAAATTCACTAACTTGCTAACACCAATACCCACCCCCCACTCCCACACTCTAGTAGAACCAACCTTCCCTTCCAAGTCATGCTTCCCTGAGTCCAGGGTGGTGGGACCCCTACCCCAGAAGTGCTGGGAGTATTGCAAGGACACAATTACAGAGACTGTGGCAAGAGGTCTCATTTCACAAGCAGACCACAGAACACCTACTTAAAACTCACCACATTCAGGCCAGGGACCAAACATTGCATATAACAGGAAAAGAGAGCCTCTAAAGATGACTGGCCCAAAGGATAAAGCAGCCAAGATAAAATAGCAGAGCAAACACAACATACATTAGAGATACTACCTGAAATACCAGGCTCTGGGGAACAAAGGACACTATACTGCAGAACACTACAGGACTTCTTCTTTATAAGGCCATTACTCTCAAGAACAGGAAACGTAACTGACTTACCTAACTTACAAAAACAGGCACAAAGACTTAGACAAAATGAAAAGAGAGAGGATAATAGAGCCACAGATATACCAAAACAGATATAAGTACATGACTAATACAGAATTTAAAGCAATGATCATAAAAAACACTCACTGGACTACAGAAAAGAGTAGAAGGTAATAGTGAGACCCTTAACACAAAGATAAGGAATAATATAGTTGTGATAAAGGGTTCAATAAAAAAATGAGAAACATACTCACTAGAATGAACAGCAGGCTGAAAGAGGCAAATGAATGAATTAATGACTGAAAAGACAGTAATAAAAAGTAATCAGGCTGAACAAGAGAGAAAAAAGGTATTATGCAGAATGAGAATAGACTTACAGATCTCAGAGACTCCATCAACCATAATAACATTTGTGTTATAGGGATCCAAGAAGAAGATAGAGAAAAGGAGGCAGAAACTCTATTTGAAGAAATAATAGCTGAAAACATCCTGAAACTGGGGAAAAGAACAGATATCCAGATCCATGAAGCACAGAGAACCCACAACAAAATCATCCAAAGCAGATCCACACCAAGACATATTGTAATTAAATGGGAAAATGTGGTTATAAGGGAAGAATTAAAAAAAAAAAAAAAACAAGACAAAAGAAGACAGTTCTACCAAGTAGAGCAAAGGAAACCCCATAATTCTATCAGCAGATTTTTTAGCAGAAACTTTGCAAGCAAGAGGGGAGTGGCGTGACATATTCAAAGTGCTGAATGGGAAACTCTGCAGCCAAGAATACTCTATCCATAAATGATATCACTCAGAATAGAAGGAAAGATAAACAATTACCTAGACAAACAAAAACTGAAGGAGTTTGTGACCACTAAATCAGCCCTGCAAGAAATATTAAAGGGGACCCTTTGAGTTGAAAGGAGAGACAGTAAGAGGGTAAGAATTACAAAAGCAATAAATATAAATATTTCTGTAAAAAATATTCAAGTAACTCACAAAATAAAAGGCTGAAAACTATGACAATATATACTTAACACTTCAGAAGGAGAGGGGTAAAAAATGGGTTCAAAATTAAACAACCCTTTACCTAATATAAACTTCTATATACAGAAGAGGCTATATAAAAACCTAATGGTAATCATATATCCAAAACTACTAATATATATGCAAAGAAAAAAACAGAAAAAAATTTAAAAAATATATCACTAAAGAACACCAAAAAATCATGAGAGAGAAAAATAAGAAAGGGTCAGAAAAAATCTTCAGAGACCACCAAAATTGAATGATAAAATTAACATAAATACATATCCATCAATTACTTTTAATGTAAATTGACTAAACGCTCTAATCAAAAGACATAGGGTGACAGAATGAATTTAAAAAAATCAGACCAATCTATATGTTGGTTATAGGAAACTCATTTTAAACCTAAGACACCTACAGTCTGAAAATGAGGGATGGAGAAAACTTTACCATGCAAATGGCTGTCAAAAGAAAGCTGGAGTAGCAATACTTATATCAGAAAAAAAAAAATAGAAGAAAGACTGTAACAAGAGACAAAGAAGGACCCCATATAATAATAAAGGGACAATCCAAAAGAATATATAAAAATTGGAAATATTTATGTACCCAACATGAGAACACACAAATACATAAAACAGTTAACAACACTAAATTGAACTGATAGTAATACAATAATAGTAGGGGGCATTTTTTTAAAAAAAAGTTTTTATTTAGAGGAGCCTGGGTGGCTCAGTCAGTTAGGCATTTGACTTCAGCTCAGGTCACGATCTCGTGGTTTGTGAGTTCGAGCCCTGCGTCAGGCTCTGTGCTGACAGCTCAGAGCCTGGAGCCTGCTTTAGATTCTGTGTCTCCCCTTCTCTCTGACCCTCCCATGCTCATGCTCTGTCTCTCTCTGTCTCTCAATAATAAATAAATGTTAAACAATTGTTAAAAAAGTTTTTATTTAAATTCCAGTTAGTTAACATGTAGTGTAATATTAGTTTCAGGTGAAAAATATAGTAATTCAACACTTCTATACAACACCGTGTGCTCATCACAGGTGAAGTTCTTAACTCCTTAACCCCCATCACCTACTTAAACCATTAACCCACCCACCTTATTTCTGCTAACCACCAGTTTGTCCTCTGTAGATCAAAGTCTGTTTCTTGGTTTCTCTCTCTCTCTCTCTCTCTCTCTCTCTCTCTCTCTCTCCTGTTTACCTTTGCTCATTTGTTTTATTTCTTAAATTTCACATATGAGTGAAATGATATGGTATTTGTCTTCATCTGACTGACATTTTGCTTAGCATAATACTAGTTTCATCCATGTCATTGCAAATGACAAGATTTCATTCTTTTTTGTGGCTGAGTTGTATTGAATTATATATATATAAATATATATATATATATATATATATTTATACACACATATACGTATATACACACATACATATATATACATATATATATATATATATATATATATATATATATATACATACCACATCTTCTTTTTCCATTCATCACTCAATGGACACATCAGCTTTTCCCATAATTTGGCTACTGTACAAAATGTTATTGTAAACAATAGGGTGCACGTGTCCCTTTGAAGCAGTATTTTTGTATCCTTTGGGTAAATACCTATTAGTGCAATTGCTGGATCAGAGGGTAGTTCTATTTTTAACTTTTTTTTAAGTTTTATTTATTTTTTTTTTGAGAGAGAGTGTGATCAGGGGAGGGGCAGAGAAAGAGGGAGAGAGAGAATCCCAAGCAGGCTTCAAGCTGTCAGTGTAGAGCTCAAGGCGGGTGTCGATTTCATGAACGATGAGATCATGAACTGAGCCAAATCAAGAGTCAGACACTTAACTTACTGAGACATACAGGCACCCCTATTTTTAACTTTTTGAAGAACCTGCATAATTTTTTCCAGACTGGTTTCACTACTTGCATTCCCACCAAGAGTGCAAGAGTGTTTCATTTCTCTATATTCTCTCCAACACCTCATTTTTCTTGTGTTTTTAATGTCAGTCATTCTGACAGGTGTGAGGTGATATCTCATTAGAGTTTTGACTTGCCTTTCCCTGATGATCAGTGATATTGAGCACCTTTTCATATGTCTGTTGGTCATCCATATGTCTTCTATTGGAAAATGTCTATTCATGTCTTTTGTCCATTTTTTATTGGATTATTTGCACTTCAGGTGCTGAGTTTTATAAGTTTTTATATATTATGGATATTAACTCTTTATCAGTTAATTCATTTGCAAATATCTTCTCACATTTGTAGATTGCCTTTTAGTATTCTTGATTGCTTCCCTTGCTGTGCAGAAGCTTTTTTATTTTGATAAAGCACCAGACCTGTATCCTGAACACTATAAAACACTGATGAAAGAAATTGAATATTATACAAAAAAATGGGAAGACATTCTGTGTTCATGGATTGGAAGAAAAAATTTGTTAAAATGTCTCTACTACCCAATCCAATCTGCACATTTAATGAAATCCCTATGGAAATACCAACAACATTTTTCACAAAGTTTGAACAAGCAATCCTACAAATGGTATGGGAGCACAAAAGACCACGAATAGCCAAAGCAATCTCGAAAACTAAAATCAAAGTCAGAGACATCACAATTCTGGTCTTCGAGCTATATTACAAAGCTGTAGTGTTCAAGACAGTATGGTGCTGGCACAAAAACAGACACAGGGATCAATAGATCAAAATGGAAAACCCATAAATGGACCATAACTGTATGCTCAACTAATCTCCAACAAAGAAGGAAGGAATATCCAATGGGAAAAAGACAATCTGTTCAACAAATGGTATTTGGAAAACTGGACAGTAACATGCAAAAAATGAATCTGGACCATTATCTTAAACCATACAACAAATAAATTCAAAATTGAAGAAATGCCTAAATGTGAGACAGGAAACCATCAAAATCCTAGAGGAACACATAGGCAGAAACCACTTTCACATCAGCTGTAGCAACTTCTTACTAGGTACCTCTCTGGAGGCAAGGGAAAGAAAAGCAAAAATGAACTATTTGGACTTCATCAACATAAAAAGCTCTTGCACAACAAAGGAAACAATAAAAGAAACTAAAAGGCAACCTTAAGAATGGGAGAAGATATCTGTAAATTACATATCTGGTAAAGGGTGAGTATCCAAAATATATAAAGAACTTAAACTCAACACCCAAAAACCAAATAATCCAGTTAAAAATTGGGCAGAAGACATGAATAGACATTTTTTTCCAAAGAAGATATACATATGGCTAGCAGGCACATTAAAAGATACACAAAATCACTTATCATCAGGGAGATACAAATCAAAACTGCAATGACGTATTAACTTATACCTGTCAGAATGGCAAAAATTAACAACACAGGAAACAATGGATGTTGTTGAGAATGTAGAGAAATGGGAACTCTCTTATACTGTCAGTGGGAATGAAAACTGGTGCATCCATAGTGGAAAATAGTATGGAGGTTCCTCAAAAAAGTTATAAATAGAACTACCCTATACTCCAGCAATTGCACTAATAGGTATTTAACCAAAGGATACAAAAATACTGTTTCAAAGGGGCACATTCACCCCACTGTTTATAGCAGCATTATCAATAATAGCCAAATAATGGAATGAGCCCCAAAGTCCATTGAATGATGTAAAGATAAAAGGTTGTGGTATATACATATACAATAGAATATTACCTAGCCATAAAAAGGCATGAAATCTTGCTATTTGCAATGATGTGGATGGAGCTAGAGTATATTACACTAAGCAAAATAAGTCAGTTGGAGAAAGACATGTACCATATGATTTCACTCATATGTATAATTTAAGAAATAAAATAGATGAACATAGGTACAGAAAAAGGAGAGAGACAAACCATAAAACAGACTCGTAACTATAGGGAACAAATTGAGAGCTGGTGGAGGGTGGGATAGGCTAAATGGTTGATGGGTATTTACCAGAGCACTTGTTGTGGTGAGCACTGAATGTTATATGTAAATGATGAATCACTAAATTCTACTTCTGAAACTAAAATTACACTGTATGTTAACTAACTAGAATTCAAATAAAAACGTGAAAGAAACAAAGAAACAAACAAATGAAAAACAGAACAAAGAGCAACCTAAACTTACACCTAATGGAGCTAGAAAAAGAATAAACAAAACCCCAAACCACGAGATGGAAGAAAATACTTAAGATTACAGCAGAAATAAATGATACAGAATCCAAGATAAATAGTAGATCATATCAATGAAATCAGCTGGTTCCTTGAAAAAATAAACAAAATTCGTAAACCTCTAGATAGACTCGTCAAGAAAAAAACAAGAGAAAGGACTCAAATAAATAAAATTACAAATGAGAAAGGATAAATAACAAGCACCACATAATAAATAAAAACAATTTAAAGAAAATATGATGAAAAACTATATGGCAACAAATTGGACAACCTAGAAGAAACAAATTAATTCCTAAAAACATATAAATAACCAAAATTTAAATGGAGAGAAATAGAAAATTTGAATAAATCAATTATCAGCAAGGAGTTTGAATTGCTAATCATATAAAACTCCAAACAAACAAAAGTCCAGGACCAAATGGCTTCACAGGTTAATTCCACCAAACATTTAAAGAAGAGTTAATGCTTACTCTTCTCTATTCCAAAAATATAGAAAAGAATGGAAGTTTTCCAAATTCATTCTATGAGATTACCATTACCTTGATACCAGAACCAAATTAAGACACCACCAAAAAAGAAAAATACAGGCCAATATATTTGATGAGTAGAGTACAAAAATCCTCAGCAAAATACTAGCCAACCAAATCCAAAAATACTTTAAAAAATCATACATCACGATAAAGTGGAATTTTTTCCTGGTATGCAAAGGTGCTTCAACATTTGCAAATATATAATGTGATTCATCACATCAATAAGAGAAAGGATAAAAACTATATGATCATTTCAGTAGATGCAGAAAGAGCATTTGATAAATTCCAATACCCATTCATGATAAAAGTCCTCAACAAAATTGGTTTAGAGGAAACATACCTCAACATAATAAAAGCAATATATGAAAAATCTATAGAAAACATCATACTCAATGGAGAAATACTAAAGTTAGGAACGAGACAAGGATGTCCACACTCTCCATTTTTATTCAACACAGTACTGGAAGTCCTATCTATAGCAATCAAACAACAAAAAGGAATAAAAGATATCAAAATTGGCAAGGAAAAAGTAAAACTTTCACTATTTGCAGATGATATGATACTATATATAGAAAACCTGAAAGATTCCACCAAAAATCTACTACAACTGATAAACAAATTCAGTAAAGTTGCAGGATACAAAAGTAATGTGCAGAAATCTGTTGCATTTCTATACACCAATAATAAAACAAAAGAAAGAAAAATTCAGGAATCAGTCCAATTTACAATTGCACCAAAACCAATAAGATACCTAGGAATAAACCTAACCAAAGTAGTAAAAGAACTATACTCTGAAAACTATAAAACACTGATGAAAAGAATTGAAGATTGACACAAAGAAATGGAAAGACATTCCATGATCATGGATTGGAAGAACAAATATTTTTAAAATGTCTATACTACACAAAGCACCCTACACACTTACTGAAACCTCTATCAAAATACCAACAGCATTTTCTACAGAACTGGAACAGAAATTCTACAATTTATATGGAAAACAAAGGACCCTAAATTGTCAAAGCAATTGTAAGAAATAAAAGCAAAGCTGGAGATATCACAATTCCAGATTTCAAGTTATATTACACAGCTATAGTAATGAAAACAGTATGGTCCTGGCACAAAAAATAGACACATATCAATGGAATAGAATTGAATACTCAGAATGAACACCACAACTATATGGTCAATTAATTTTGAACAAATGAGTAAAGAATACCCAGTGGGAATACCCAGTGGGAAAATGAGAGTCTCTTCATCAAATGGTGTTGGGAAGCCAGGTCAACTACATGCAAAAGAATGAACCTGGACCACCTTCTTCTTACGCCATGCACAAAAATAAATCCAAAATGGATTAAAAGCCTAAATGTGAGAAAAGACACAGAAAAGACACATAAAAATCCCAGAAGTTAGTCTAGGCAGTAATTTTTCTCATATAGGAACATATAGGTATAGGAACATTTTTCTAGATATGTCTCCTAAAGCAAAGTAAATAGAAGCAAATTTAAGCTCTTGGGAATACATCAAAATAAAAAGCTTCTGTACAAGAAAGTAAATCATAAATAAAACAAAAGGCTACCTACTGAATGGGAGGCAAAATTTTTCAGTGATATATCTGATAAAGGGTTAGTATCCAAAGCATGTAAGGAGCTTATACAAATTAACACCCAAAAGCCAAATAATCCAATTAAAACATGGGCAGAAGAAATGAATAGATATATCTTCAAAGAAGACCTACTGATGGTCAACAGACACATAAAAAGATGCTTAACATCACTCATTATCAAGGAAATGCAAATCAAAACCACAATGAGATGTTACCTTACACCAGTCAGAATTGCTAAAATAGAAAACAAAACAAAACACAAGAAACAACCAGTGTTGGTAAGGATGTGGAGAAAAAAATCTCTTGCACTGTTGGTAGGAATTCAAACTTGTATTGCCTCTGTGGGAAACAGTATGGAGGATCCTCAAAAAGTTAGACTTTAACTACCCTATGATCCAATAATTGTGCTACAGAGTACTCCCCCAAAAATACAAAAACACTAATTCAAAGGGATACATGGACCCCTATGTTTTTTGCAGCATTATTTACTATAACCAAATTAAGGAAGCAGCTGAAATGTCCATCACTAGATGAAAGGGTAAAGAAGAGGTGGTTTATAGATATAGACAATGGAATGGAATATTATTCAGCCATAAAAATAGAATGAAATCGTGCATTTGGAAGGACAAGGATAGAGCTAGAGAGTATAATGCTAAATGAAATAAGTCAGTCAGAGAAATATATCATATGGTTTCATTCATATGTGGAATTTAAGAGACAAAACAAATGAACAAAGAAAAGAAAGAGAGGGAAACAAGCCAAGAGACAGAATCTTAACTATTGAGAACAAACTGTTTTTTTTTCAGAAGGAAGGTTGGTGGGGTAATAGGTTAAATAGGTGATGAGGAAATGCTACTATATATATATATATATATATATATATATACACACACACATATAGTAATTATATATATATATATTATATATATGTTATACATATAGTAATTACATATAGGTATTATTATAGGTATATATACGTATAATTACTATATATTATACACCTGAAACTGATGTAACACTGTATGTTAACTATACTGGGGTTATAAAATAAGATTAATAAAAATGAGTCTGCTTTCCCTTGTTCTGGGAGTCATTGGTTTGTAAATTATTCTCCATAATCTCCTGTTTATACATATAAAAATGATCTTGTGATGCAAAAGAAGAAGAAGAAGAAGAAGAAGAAGAAATATATTTTAAGTAATACATTTAATTTTAGGTATAATAATAATTATATTTTAAATAAATAATAAATAATATGTTCCTTAATAATAAGGTATAAATAAAAGTTTCAGCTTTTATTATTGGTTTGAGAAGATAATTTTCTTTTTAATAAATTTTTCATTGCCATTTAGTGTTTACCCATGATTCTAAAATTCCTTTTTCAACTATACTTGTTTATTGTGTTGTATATAAAATATTGCATAACACAGTATATATTGTCATTAAAATTGTTTTTCTAAACGTATTCATATCATCAGACCTTCAATTTTAAGTCCCAGTATTTCTCCCTTTCCAAGAATATCCTATAGTTTAAGCTTTTACTGATTGTGGTTTAATCATAAATATCATTTCTTCAGCTCTCTATAATCTGCAAAGGGCTTTATGCCTTGTTACGTAATTACACAGAATTAACACAGCAGCAGCAGCAAAGCATTAGAATGCTGTAATTAACAGATTAAAATACATTTAAAAATAGTTTACCTAAATGATTTTCTTTGAAAAGTTACCAGTTAAAATACTAATTATACTCATTCCTTCTTTAAGTAAAATACTTTTTTGGCGAGTGTTTGATGGCTGAGAGTTGGCAAACTACTATGTACTGTGCTACCAGTTTTACATTTGTTATGTTATTTATTCATTCAAACAACCCTGTTTTAGATAGTATTTGTCTCCACTTCATAGTTGAAAAAACAGGCTGAGAGGTGTTAAATAGCTTTATCCAAGTTATACAGCTTTGATAGTCAAGAAATACTGAAAATTGATTTGAATTTTTGAAATTAAGATTTCAAGATAGACAATATCATTGCTGATTCTCAGACTATAGTGGTACTTTTGGTAAAGTATGATATTGTGACTAAGTTATATTAATCATTATTAATATGAAGGCAATAAAATAAGTTACAAATGTTGATTCAGGAGATGCACATTGCCAAGAGAAAAATTTTCACAGCTTTGGGATTACGGGATTATATCATAAGGTAGATTTCATATATGTGGAACTCCCACATAGTCCTAAATGGACTGCAAATTACATTTCAGTGCCAAAATTATAAGCAGTCCAAGGGCAGGTCAACTGCTCAACTCCCTCCTTTGTCAAAGTTTTCAGTGGTATATCTTATACTTGTGTGTTTTGTTTTTTCTCAGGGGACAGTATCTGACTTGATCATGAAAGAAAGTGGGAAACTCCATTTCACTTTACAGAAATTTACTGAATCCAAGAAGAAAGTGAAGAGGAGTTGGTGGAAAGTTTTTTCTATCTCAAATAGCCCAGTGGCCAAAGAAACAGTTTACTCAAGACCATGCCCATTTGGAAAATTAATTTAGTGAAATTTTATTTGTTCTTTCAATTTTCATTCTTTACCTAGAAAATAAATCTTGAACAATGTCCAAAATAATAAATAATGGTGCCATTATGTATCAGGGCATGTTTGGGGCCTGGAGGGAGCCTAATTTGTTATTCCGAAAATGCCCAGAGAACATTATACTAAGAGTCACAGTGTAAGTGTAAATAAACATTAGATTTCCCAAGAAAAAATAGCACTCAAGGAAATCAAGTAAAGGAGTGCTATTTGAATCTGCATTCTTAGACCAGAATTCAAAGCAAGAGTGGTTTTATTGTTACCGATTTTAAATCTTTATAATTAACAATAACAATACGTAGTGAAAATATCTACTATATTAGACCCTTGGTGAAAAGGGAATCAGCAGGAACCCAAAAAGATCACTTTATATAGCCTATATTAAGTTATACACATGTGGACAAAGCCCTTCACAGAAAGAAACACCCTTATCCATAGATAAACTAGAAAGTTGTTTATCCTACACAACACAGTATTCAATGCAAATATTACTATCTCCAAAATCCACTCACATACCTGAAAAGTCAGTATTCCAGGTGTGGTTTTTTTGTGTGTGCTTCTGCATTGATCCTTTTTCAAAACAGAACTGTTGAGAAAGATAATATGTATAGCCTCAAATTCCTTACTATAAATTTATTAGGTAAATCTACTTTCAGTGGAGATCCTGGCAATCTGGGGACAATTAACAGGAAAGGATGCTGGAGAGGAATGAGAAGGGTGTGAGGAACTATCCACCACACATTTTTGCCTTGGGTCAAACAGGCTAACCACGTAAGATACTCACAGGGTATTGGATGTAAAAGAAGTTTTACACATCTTCCTGTAACAGAATCTTTACTGGTCAGCCATTCATGGACTTCAGAAGGTCCTGGAATCTCTGAAAGCATTTATAAAAATTTCTGTGTGCATACATATAAGTACTTTTTTTGTGTGGGAAGAAGGTGTATATTTTAATCAGATCCTTGAAGGGGCTGGGACCAAAAAAATGTTAAGAACCACTAGAATAATGAGGTTTGTCACCACCACTGTTATCAGAAGTGCAATCTGGCAGGAAGAGCCCATAAAATGAAGGTTTTCAGATAGTAATCCCCCTCATTTTACAGGTGAGGAAATTGAAGCCCAGAGAGTTACAAATCTTGTCCAATACAAAATAAGTATAATTATAGTATACTTTTATAGAATAATATAGATAGATTCTATATTATAGAATAATATAGATAAGCTCAGGCACTTCTTTTTAGTTCTACTTGTCACCTGTTCTGCTGTGTTGCCCAGAGAAGCCAGTTGGAGCATCATAACATCTGCCTTGGAGAACTACTACATCAACAGAACTGTTGCAATTATTCAGAAGGAATAATTGGGAGAATGATTGTGGGAACACTGAAAGGTTTTGACCAGACCATTAATTTGATTTTGGATGGAAACCATGAACAAGTGTTCAGCTCTTCACAGGGAGTAGAGTAAGTGGTGCTAAGGTTATACACTGTAACAAGTGACAATGTTGCAGTCATTGGAGAAATTGATGAAGAGACAGATTCTGCACTTGATTGGGGGAATATTCAAACTCTGTAGCAAACCGAGGAAAAACTACATACATTGGGCATCTGTAGTCTTTGTACAGAGAAATTTATTATTCTGAGGATGATGTTTGGAATTTTTATGAATTTGTAATGGCAGACTTTGATTCCATATTGATTCTTTGTAATATAATATGTAAATTGAAATATTTCTACTTTTCCTTGAAAATAATATAGATGAGCACGGTGTGAATTATTTTGAGTCTAGGGGTACCTGAGTGTGTTCGTCACTTAAGTGTCTGACTTTGGCTCAGGTCATGATCTCATGGTCTGTGGGTTCAAGCCCCAAATCTAGCTCTGTGTTGACAGTGACGAGCCTGCTTCAGATTCTCTGTCTCCATCTCTCTCTGCCCCTCACCATCCCCTCTATCTGTCTAAAAATAAATAATCATTGAAAAAATATTTTGAGTCTAATGAGAGATAATCTTTGATCCTCTTTCTATTTTACTTAATATTTCTTTTCTGAAAGTCACTGTAAATGGAAGAGAAGTTGCTCATTGTGTTGGCTATAGACTTTTAGATATGAGGAATGACAGAAGAGGAGAAGGGTATAATGGGAAAGGAAATGTTGAATTCCAGAGTTATTTCCATGATATCTGATAAAATTTTAATGCACAGTTTCCTCAATTAGAGAATTTCCTAAATGGTATGAAAATTTTTGAGTATGTGATTCTGTGTGCGTATTTTACTTGGAAAATGTTCTATAGATTTTATAAGCTTCTTAAGAGTCCATGACCCTCAAAAAAGTTAAAAATCACTTACCTCACTTATTCATTTAAGGAAACTAAGTCCCAGAGAGGATAATGTTCCCATAGTTAGGAAGTAAAAGTTAAGACAAGAACCCAGTCTCTCAACTTTTGTTCCGTGGTTTTTACACTGTGTCCCAAGCAACCTTTTTCTCTAACACCTTATCTTTATAAATAAGATGTATCTATGTTTGTCCCTTATTTGATACCTGTGAGAAAGACCTGATGAGATATACTCAAGACCATGGACACTGTAGACTCAATACACAAAGGGATTTTAAATGAGTGCAAGGAAGTCTTCTGAACCTGAAATCATTCAACTAATGTATTTTTGAATGGATCTAGCCACTGTGATTAGGATAAGAAGTTTAAGTTACATAGGTTAAGTTTTTAGTTATAGATACTGGTAATATTGGATCTACTTGATTTATATAGAGTGTAATTTGTAAGGATTACTAGATAAATCACTGAGTCTCCAGGAGAGGCAAAAAAACAAAACAAAACAAAACAAAACAAAACAAAACAAAACAAAACAGGCTTAGACACCACACAGCTAGGGATGATTCAGCCAAGAGAAATGCCCAGTCACACCATGAAGATATTCTAGGACAATATTCATCATCCACCACTCAGTACTATGCCATTAGAGACTGTGTGATGCTTTGCCCAGATTGTCTAAAAGAATTAGATGCCCCTACCATGATGATTTCCATAAAACCCAAGCCCACCCATATGGCCCCAAACTCATAATGCTTTCTTCTAATTTATAAGTATCATAAATTTTATCTGATTAACCAAAATTGGGTCACATGCCTGTATATCAGATGCCAAAAAATTAGTTTATATATATATATATATATATATATATACACACATACTTGTGTATGTATGCATACATGCAATGTAGAATTTAGCTTTCCAAGCTTAATAGTACAAGAAGCCAAACTAGAATGAGGTTGGAATGGGTATTGAATAGGAAAACATTGAATATTTTCCATGGGAAGTAAGATTAGCCCACTATTTTATATTGCAGTATGCAAAGGGGACTAGGATTGGTGGGTCACAAAGGGAAGAATTTAAAATCAAACCTGACATGTTAAAACCTTGGAACACTATTAAACCATTTAACTTCATAGTGCTTTGGTATGATACATAACACTTTGGAATTTTAGTTTAATCCAAATAAGATTAAGGAGATAAATATTCAAAAAGGCAAAATACCCTAAATTCATGTCTACAATCCTATTTTATAAATTGTCTGTGGTTCTGCATGTTCCCATAGATAACTGACCATATCAGAAGTTTGAAAGAACTGAGGGGTGGGACTCTTCCAGTTCAGGAATGACTGACATTGGTTCAAGAGCACAATGAAGTAAAAACAAATTAGCAACAGGGTAAATGGAATGGGGATAGATAATTGGGCACTAGGTACAGAGAGAATGCAAAGAGCCTTGTATTTGAGGGGAAAGGAAAAAGACAAAAATGGATTAAAGGTGGAGGTGTTGAAGAGATATATTTTAGCTAGAGTAAAATATAAGTACATAGGCAATATTTTCTGTGTCTGTGCTGAACTCTGGATGGAGACAGTAGTCTTGGGGGACAAAGGAAGTATGGCCAACTGGAGACCACAGTATACTGATTTTCCTGTCCTGCATCCCAAGCCTGACTTAAAGGAACAAAGATTGATAATTTATAAAAATGCTTTTCTTTTCTAGGTCATATGGAGAATTTTTTTTTGTATAAATATAGTTTCCACAGATTATCCATATGCAGTAGAAAATAAAAAATGATCTGTAAAAAAAAAAAAATTTTTTTTCCTTGGTTTAAGGAACTGGACTAAACTAGTTCCATCAATCTCTTCCAATATCAAGGGTTTTGCAGAAGCTTCTTTTGAATGGGGAACAGGAAGTTAATTTGAAACCATCTATCAGAGCAAAATATCCACACCCAAATGGGCTATTTATATTTATTTTTATTTGTGATGTGCAAATTTCATGAGCCACACTGTCTGTCTCCAATCTAGAATGTGCCTACTTCTTTTCAGTGTATTTTCCCATTGTTTTGCTTTGAAAATTATACTCAGCAACAAATGAAATTGTTAATATTGCCCTATTTTCTGCATTATATTATACTAAAGGTACTTAAAAGCATTTATTTACCAGAAATTGATTTTTTAGTTTTGCTACTCATCACTTACTAAAGTCACATATCCTCCTCATCATAAGCATCAACTGAAATGTCAACAGAAATAGCATCAACTCAATTCTCTGTTATCCCAGAAAGATGCAAGTGATGTAGTATGACCAAACTGCTCCTCTTGCCACTATGTAAGGAGTACCTGAGTCCCTGGTTCCCCATCACAAAAGAGCATGCCCCACCTCAAGTAACTAATCAAATACCTGAGGCAAGTTCCAAGCCATCTGCTCCTGTTTTGAAGCTTTCCCATATGTCTCATTACTGTTTCTTTCACTCTCTCTTCCATGTGTGTTGGGTAAGGGAAAGAAGTGTAGACATTTTAATCCTTAGGGATTATCATCACATTAACCAAGCTATCTTCTTCCCTACTCCAGAAGCTTTAGTCAGGACTGTGTCAAAAGCAAATGACTAAAACTCAATTTAAATTGGATTTAGAAAAAAATATGTTAGCTCAAGTACCTGAAACTTCCAGGACTCCAAACATTTATGGATATAGGTTCACAAAAAATGAAAGCAAAAATATGTTTTTTACCATATAAAATATGATATATGTTATTTCCTCAGGCTTGGCTTTATTCTTAGGTAGGCTTTCCATACATGCTGATAATCTGTAATCCCAACAGTGCTAAAAGATAGGTAGAGCAGGTATTACTATACTCTTCTTATATGTGAGAAAAATGAAACACAGGGGATGGGATTTAAATACTTGAGAAGATTGTTCAAGGTCACATAGCTAGGTAAGTAGATGATTGTACCAGACACCTCATATCCTTTCAGACCTACTCCATTTTACTCCAGCTGTTGTTGAAGCAACTAGCTGTGGACAGATAAAACCTGAAAGCATGATGCCTCAAAAACAACATATACTGTGCATCTCTCACTTTTGGCTCAAGATTTCTTTGAGCTAGATGACATGTCTACTGGAAAACTTGAATTGGTGACAACACTTTTAAAACGTTCATAATTGTCTATCTAACGGGATCTTAACTAGGGTTATTTAATAATTTGGATTTTTAAAATTTTTTCCTCTAAGTTTTTATTTAAATTCAAGTTAGATAACATAGTATAGTACTGCTTTCAGGAGTAGAATTTAATGATTCATCACTTACATAAAACACTCAGTGCTCATTCCAACAAGTGCTTTCCTTAATGCCCATCACCAATTTAGCCTATCCCCCCACCAACTTCCCCTCCAGCAGCCCTCAGTTTGTTCTTTATAGTTTAGAGTCTCTGATGGTTTGCCTCTCTCTCTGTTTTTATATTATTCACGATAATACACTCTAGTTCCATCCATATCACTACAAATGTCAAGATTACATTATTTTTGATCACTGAATAGTATTCCACTATATATATATAATATATATAATATATATATAATATATTCCAATATATATATATAAAAATATATATATATATATTCCACTACTGCCTTCTTCTATATCCAACCATCAGTCAGTGGACATTTGGGCTCTTTCCAAAATGTGGCTATTGTTGACAGTGCTGCTATAAAATTCGGGGTGCATGTGCCCCCTCAAATCAGTATTTTTGTATCATTTGGATATATTCCTAGTAGTGTAATTTCTGGGTGGTAGGGTAGTTTTATTTTTAACTTTTTGAGGAAATTCTGTACTGTTTTCCAGAGTGGCTGCACAAGTTTGCATACCCATCTACTGTGTAAGAGCGTTCCCCATTCTCTGCATCTTCACCAACATCTGTTGTTTACTGAGAATTTAATCTGAGGCATTCTGACAGGTGTGAGGTGATATCTAATCATGGTATTGATTTGTATTTCCATGATGATGAGTGATGTTGAGCACTTTTTCCTGTGTCTGTTAGACATTTGTAAGACCTTTTTGGAGAAATGTCTGTTCCTTTCTTCAGCCCATTTTGAATTTATTTTTGTGTATAGTGTAAGAAAGTAGTCTAGTTTCATTCCTCTGCATGTAACTATCTAGTTTATCCAAAACCTTTTGTTGAAGAGACTCTTTTTTCCACTGGATATTTTTTCCTGCTTTGTTGAAGATTAGTTGACCACATAGCTGTGAGTTCATTTCTGGGTGTTCTATTCTGTTCTCTTGATGTATATGTCTGTTTTTGTGCCCATACCATACTGTCTTGATGATTACAGCTTTGTAATATAGCTTGAAATCCAGAATTGTGATGTCTCCAGCTTTGCTTTTAATTTTCAGCGTTACTTTGACTATTCAGGTTCTTTTCTGGTTCCATACAAATCTTAGAACTGTTTTCTCTAGCTCTGTGAAAAATGCTGGTGTTATTTTGATAAGGATTCCATTGAATGTGTAGATTGCTTTGGGTAGTATACACATTTTAAAAATATTTGCTCTACCAATCCATGAGCCTGTAATGCTTTTCCATTTCTTTGTGTCCTATTCAATTTCTTTCATAAGTGTCCTATAGTTTTCAGTGTACAGATATTTTAACTCTTCGGTTATGTTTATCCCTATGTATTTTAGTTTCTGGTGTAATTGCATATGGGATAAATTCCTTGATTTCTTTTTCTGCTGCTTCATTATTGGTGTGTAAAAATGCAACAGATTTCTTTACATTTGTTTTATATCCTGCAACTGTGCTGAATTCATGTATCAGTCCTACCAATTTTTTGTTGGAGACTTTCAGTTTTTTTAGATAAGGTCGTCGGTGAAGAGTGAATGTATTAATTTCTCCTTGATGATTTGGATGCCTTTTATTTCTTTTTTTGTCTGCTTGCTAAGGCTAGGGCTACTAGTACTAGGTTAAATAAAAATAGTAAGACTGGACATCCCTTTCTTGTTCTTGACCATAGAGGAAAAACTCAGTTTTTCCCCATTGAGGATGTTATTAGCTATGGGTCTTTCCTGTATGGACTTTATGATTTTGAGGTTTGCTCATTCAAACCCTACTTTATTGAAGGGTTTTTTTTATTAAGAAATGATTCTGTATTTTGTCAAATGCTTTTCCTGAATCTATTGAGAGGATCATATGGTTCTTTTCCTTTCTTTTATTAGTGTGGTGTATCATGTTTATTGATTTGTGGATACCTAACCACCTTGCAGACCAGGAATAAATACCTCTTGATCATGGTGAATAATTCTTTTAATGAACTGTTGGATTCAATTTGCTAGTATCTTGTTGAGAATTTTTGCACCCATGTTCATCAGAGATATTGGTCCATAATTCTCCTTTTTAGTAGAGTCTTTGACTGGTTTTGGAATCAAGGTAATGTTGACCTCCTACAATGATTTTGGAAGTTTTCCTTCCATTTCTGTTTTTGAAATTTTGAAAAGAATATGTATCAACTCTTCTTTAAATGTTAGAATTCACCTGAGAAGCCATCTGGCCCTCATTGTCCATTCATCAGTTGATGAACATTTGGGTACTTTTCATAATTTGGCTATTGTTGATAGTGCTGCTATAAACATTGGGGTACATGTCCTCCTTTGAATCAGTATTTTTGTATCTTTTGGTTAAATACCTACTAGTACAATTGCTGGATTGTAGGGCAATCCTTTAACTCTCTGAGGAATCTCCATACTGTTTTCCAGAGTGGTAGCACCAGATTACATTGTATTGGGAGATTTTTAATTACTGGTTCAATTTCTTTGCTTGTTATAGGTCTGCTCAAATTTTATACTTCCTCATGTTTCAGTTTTGGTAATTTAAATATTTCTGGGAGTTTATCCATTTCTTCCAGATTTCCCAGTTGGTTGGCATATAATTGTCCTTAATACTCTCTTAAGATGTAAAAGATCTGTATGCTGAAAACTATAGAAAGCTTATGAAGGAAATTGAAGAAGATACAAAGAAATGGAAAAAATTCCATGCTCATGGATTGGAAGAATAAATATTGTTAACATGTCAATACTACCCAAAGCTATCTACACATTCAATGAAACCCCAATCAAAATTGCACCAGCATTCTTGAAGCTAGAACAAGCAATCCTAAAATTTGTATGGAACCACAAAAGACCCCAAATAGCCAAAGTAATTTTGAAGAAGAAGACCAAAGCGGGAGGTATCACAATCCCAGACTTTAGCCTCTACTACAAAGCTGTAATCATCAAGACAGCATGGTATTGGCACAAAAACAGACATATAGACCAATGGAATAGAATAGAGACTCCAGAATTGGACCCACAAAAGTATGGCCAACTAATCTTTGACAAAACAGGAGATAATATCCAATTGAAAAAAGACAGTCTCTTTAACAAATGGTGTTGGGAGAACTGGACAGCAACATGCAGAAGATTAAAACTAGACCACTTTCTCACACCACTCACAAAGGTAAACTCAAAATGGATAAAGGACCTGAATGTGAGACAGGAAACCATCAAAACCCTAGAGGAGAAAGCAGGAAAAAACCTCTCTGACCTCAGCGACAGCAATTTCCTACTTGACACATCTCCAAAGGCAAGGGAATTAAAAGCAAAAATGAAATACTGGGACCTCATGAAGACAAAAAGCTTCTGCACTGCAAAGGAAACAATAAACAAAACTAAAAGGCAACCAACAGAATGGGAAAAGATATTTGCAAATGACATATTAAATGGCTAGTATCCAAAATCTATAAAGAACTCACCAAATTCCACACCCGAAAAACAAATTCTCCGGTGAAGAAATGGGCAGAAGAAATGAATAGACACTTCTCTAAAGAAGACATCCAGATGGCCAACAGGCACATGAAAAGATGCTCAACATCACTCCTCCTCAGGGAAATACAAATCAAAACCACACTGAGATACCACCTCATGCCAGTCAGAGTGGCTACAATGAACAAATCGGGAGACTGTAGATGCTGGAAAGGTTGTGGAAAAACAGGAACCCTCTTTCCCTGTTGGTGGGGATGCAAACTCGTGCAGCCACTCTGGAAAACAGTGTGGAGGTTCCTCAAAAAATTAAAAATAGGTCTACCCTATGACCAGCAATAGCACTGCTAGGAATTTACCCACGGGATACAGGAGTGCTGATGCAAAGGGGCACTTGTACTCCAATGTTTATAGCAGCACTCTCAACAATAGGCAAAGAATGAAAAGAGCCTAAATGTCCATCAACTGATGAATGGATAAAGAAATTGTGGTTTATATACAAAATGGAATACTACTTGGCAATGAGAAAGAATGAAATATCGCCTTTTGTAGCAACGTGAATGGAACTGAAGAGTGTTATGTTAAGTGAAATAAGTCATACGGAGAAAGACAGATACTATATGTTTTCACTTTTATGTGGATCCTGAGAATCTTAACAGATGACCATGGGGAAGGGGAAGAAAAAAAAAGTTAGAGAGGGAGAGAACCAAACCATAAAAGGCTCTTAAAAACTGAGAATAAACTGTGGGTTGATGGGGGGGTGGGTGGGTGATGAGCATTGAGGAGGGCACCTGTTTGGATAAGCACTGGGTGTTGTGTGGAAACCAATTTGACAATAAATTTCATATTAAAAAATACTCTCTTATAATTGTTTGCATTTCTGAGGTATTGGTTGTAATCTCTCCTCTTGGGTCCTTTCTCTTCCCTTTTTGATAAGTCTGGCTAGAGGGTTATCAATTGACTTAATTCTTTGAAAGAACAAGCTCTTAGTTTCATTGATCTATCCTACTATTTTTTTTAATTTATATCTTTTTTTCTACTCTAATCTTTATTATTTCCTTTGTTGTGCAGGTTTTAGGCTTTATTTGCTATTCTTTTTCCAGATCCTTTAGATGTAAGGTAAGTTTGGTTGGGTATTTAGACATTTCTTGCTTTTTGTGATATGCCTGTACTTATATATACTTCCCTCTTATTATCACCTTTGCTGCACCCCATAGGTTTTTCATATGTCAGATTCACTGTCATATGTCATTTTCACTGTCATATTTTCATTTTCATTTCTTTTCATGTCTTCTTTAATTTGTTCTTTAATTTCCCGGTTAACCCATTCACTCCTTGGTAGGATTTTTCCTTAATCTCCAGGTATTTTTGGTGTTTCCAATTTTTTTTCCTGTGGCTGACTTCAAGTTTCATAGCATTGTGGTTTGAAAATATGCATGGTATGAGCTCCATTTTTTGTATTTGTTGAGGCCTAATTTTGATCCATTATGTGATACATTCTGGAGAATTTTCCATATGCACTTGAAAAGAATGTGTATTCTGTTGCTTTTGGATAAAATATTATGCATATATATTTAAGTCCATCTGGTCCAGTGTGTCATTCAAAGCCATTGTTATTTTTTGATTTTATGGTTAGATAATCTGTCTATTGTGGTAAGTGGGGTGTTAATGTCCCCTACTATTGTTGTATTATTATCAATGAGTTTCTCTAAGTTTATTATTAATTGATTCATATATTTGGCCTCTTTCAAGTTGGGGGCATAAATATTTACAATTGTTAGAACTTTTTGTAAGATAGACCTCTTTTTTATGATATCGTGCCCTTATTCATATCTTATTACAGTCTTTGGTTTAAAATCTTGTTTTCCTATATAAGTATGGCTACTTCAGCTTTTTTTGATGTCTATTAGCATGATAAATGGTTCTCCATCCTCTCACTTTAAATCTGGATGTGTCTTTGTGTCTAAAATGAGTCTCTTGTAAGTAACATATTGATGGATCTTGGTTTTTTGTTTTAATCCATTCTGATATCCTATGTCTTTTTATTTGAGCACTTGGTCTTTTTACATTAATAGGGATTACTGAAAGATATGAATTCAGTGTTGACTGTAAATTTGGTGTTTCTGGTGATTTTCTCTGTCCCTTTCTATTCTTTGTTACTTTTGGTCTTTTTCCCCACTCAAAGATCCCCTTTTAATATATATATATATATATATATATATATATTTATGTATTAATATAATATATATTATAATATAATATATATTATATAATATATATATTAATATATATTTTATATTCCTGGGCTGGTTCAGTGGTCACAAACTCCTTTAGTTTTTGTTTATCTGGGAAGGTCTTTATCTCTCCTTTTACTCTGTATGACACCCTTGCTGGATAAAGGATTCTTGGCTACATTTTTTTTTCTACTTAACCAATCGAATATTTCCTACCATTCCCTTCTGGCCTGCCAAGTTTTAGTAGACAGGTGTGTTATTACCCTTAAGTGTCTCCCTTTGTAGTTTAAGGATCTTTTGTCTCTAGCTGCTTTCAGAATTCTCTCTTTATCTTTGTGTTTTCCTGGCTTCACTATACATCTTTGTGCTGACCTGTTTTTGTTGATTGTGAGGGGAGTTCTCTGTGCCTCTTGGATTTGAATGCCTGTTTCTTTCCCAAGATTAAAGAATTTCTCAACTATAATTTGTTCAAATAAACCTTTTGCCCCTTTTTCCTGCTCTTCTTCTACTGGGATTCTTATGATACACATATCATTGCACTTCATGGAATTGCTGATTTCCCTAAGTCTATATTTTGAATCTACTAGCTTGCTTTCTCTCTTCTTTTTTTGTTTTATTATTTTCCATAATTATATCTTCTTTTAAAAATTTTTTTTAATGTTTATTTTTGACAGAGAGAGACAGAGCATGAACAGGGGAGGGGCAGAGAGAGAAGGAGACACAGAATCTGAAGCATGATCCAGGCTTTGAGCTGTCAGCACAGAGCACCACGCAGGGCCAGAACACATGAACCATGAGATCATGACCTGAGCCCAAGTCAGATGCTCAACTGACTGAGCCACCAGGGGCCCCTCCATAATTTTATCTTCTATATCACCTATTTGTTCCACTGCTTCTTCCCTCCTCATTGTGATTACATCCCTTCAGTTTGCATCTCAGTTATAGCATATTGTATTTCATCTGCACTATTTTTTATGTCTTTTATCTCTGCTGCAAGGGCTTTTCTGGTGTCTTCTATGCTTCATTTCAGCCCAGGCAGTATTTTTATGATTTTTGCTCTAAATTCTTCTCCACATAGATTGCTTATATCTATTTTGAGGAAATCCCTGGCTGTGATTTCTTTTTTGAGAGGAGAATTCTTCCATCTTATCATTTTGTCCAGGTTTCTGTCTTTTGCATGTTATGAAAGCCTGTTATGTTTCTTGCTTCTTGGAGTAATGCTACATTCAGAAGCAGTCATACACTGTCCAGCACCTGATGCTTCAGGAAGTGTTTCTGGTGTATGCTGTATGCACTGTGTTATTGTGTTTTTGGCTGCTCTTTCCCACAACTTGGTCCTCTGCAGAGTTCCTCTTTGCTTGTTGTAGGGAGTGTTTGGACCTTTAACTATGTGTTCTTTGATTTGTTTATTATAATAAGCCTTATTAAGAAAAAAAAAGCTTGATCCCCCCCCAAAAAAGAATAAAGAAAATGAACAAAATCAACAACGGCAAGAAAAAAATAGACAAAAAAATTATAAGTCTGATTCCAAAAGGGAAGGAAAAAAAAAAAAAACTTCCTGGTCCTATTTCCACCATAACTGAATCTGATAGTTTGGAACACTCTATGCTCAGTAGATTTGGTGCATGCAGGGGACCCATGCTGGTTCTGGGGGAGAGGCCCATTGAGCTGGCTCACTGTCAGACCTGTCCTAGTAAAGATGCACCAGCAGGGCACAGGAGTAAAGGGTCTGGTGTAAGCGGCTCCAGACTCCACTGGGGATGCTGTATTGCTCACTGACGTCCAATTCTCCTGGAGGGGAGATGGTGTCATCCTGCTCTCTCAGCCCCACAGAGGGAAGCTCACACTCTCTCTCTCTCAGGAAGCCCTCACAGAATGGTTTCAGTCAAATCCTTGCCCTCATGCTGACTGTGCCCAGGCCATCGGCATAGTCACTGCCACAATTCTCCTGTGTATTATCTCTGGTGTGTGACTAGGATTCAAAACTCAAAATCGTAAAGGACCCAACACAGCACATACCCACTCCCCTCCTCCAGAGGAGGGCTTTGCCATGCTGGGTCTGATTCTGTTTTTTCCCAGAAAGGCAGTTGCATGGAAGTGCAGGTGTTTAGAGTTTATGGTGAAGTACAGAGAAAAACAGTGAGCAGGTTATCTGCCCTCTGTGAGTTCTACTGCCCCTTGCTGTTAAATGGCTGCTCAGTTGGTACCTGCCAGGTCTTTTGTCATTGGAGAGACAATATGTCCTCCAGGACAATGTACTCCAGGAAAGGGAATATTCTCTCCCAGTGTGATCCAGGGGATCCCTGTACCATGTTGTCTGCTCCCAGGCCTCCTTTATGCTCCCCAGAAGCACCACTGCCTGTCCAGATCAACTCTGGTGAATGGCATGGACTTCTAAAACATAGGAATTTGAACTCCACTGCTTGTAAAAACTTTTAATAGTCAAATCTTCTTGATTTCCTAGTCAATGGTTTTGGGGGAAAGGTTTTTCTTGCATGAACCCAGCATGCTGCTCTTTCCCCCACCTCTTCTCTCCATGAAAAGACCTACCTCTTCACCATGGTATCATGGTTTTGCTCTCCTAAAATTCACATCTTTCCACCTCATATCAGCCATGTTCTCTCTCTCTAATTGTGCGGATTGTTCTCTTAATCCTCAGATGGATTTCCTAGGTGTTCAAAATGATTTGATGTTAATCTAGCTGTGTTAAAGTGATTAGGCAAGCTCAGTGTCCGCTACTACCCTGCCATCTTAACTCTCTCTCAATATGGATTTTAAATAGAAAAAAAATGCCTTATTTTACTCTTTTATCAAAAAAATGCCATCAGCCAGAGAAGGGCATTGTAGCCAAGCAGCATCACAAGTAGGAAAGAGGAATTTCAGCTGTTATCTCACATTCAGTGAACAACAATGAGCAATAATCACCAGCAACAACAAAAATAAATGTCATGTTAGGCTGAATTAATGGAAATAAAATATTTCCATTAATAGTTGGTGATGATGGTGATGATAGTGATGATAGTTATATTCTACTCTAAGCTAGTCAGACCACTCTTAAAATAATTTATGAAGTTCAGACAGCCACACTTGAGACGGTATGATGACAAGAGAACATCTAAGATGATAAAAATCTATTTATAAGATAAACTATTTGAAATAGCTAAGGATGTTTAGTGTGTAAAATCTGGGAGTTTGGAATGAAGCACATGATATCTACCTTTAAATAACTCAGTGGCTGTTATACAAAATAATAACAATTCAATGATTACTATGTACCAGTTACAGAGCCAAGCCCTTTATATGAGTAGACTGATCAACACATTCCTAAAAGGAGAACTTGAAGAAGCAGATGCAAACTCCCAAGAGACTTATGCTTACTGAATGAAAAAAAAATATTTCGAAGCAATTATTTAGGTCAAAAGTTTAAAAAGACAGCATAGGAAAGCAAATGAGTTCCCTATCCCTGTGGAGATATGAAAGCAAAAACTGGACTATTCATGATGGAGATTGGTATGGAGTGAATTGTGTCCTCCCCAAAATTCATGCTGAAGCTTTAATTTCCAATGTGACCATATTTGGAGAAGAGGCTTGTGAGAGGGTTAAATGAGTTAATAAGAATGGGACCTTAATCCAATAGTACTGATACCCTTATAAGAAGAGGAAGAGACACCAGAACTCACTTTCTCTTTCTGCCTTTCTCTCTCAACTTCTCTCTCTCTCTCTCTCTCTCTCTCTCTCTCTCTCCACCCCTGCCACACACACACACACTCACTCTGCCATGTGAGCACACAGTAAGAAGGGATCTATCTGTAAGCCAGAAGGAAGCTCTCTCCAGAAAATGAATTCTGCCAGAACCTGGATCTGGGACTTTCCAGCAGTCAGAACTGTGAGAAAATCAATTTGTGTTGTTTAAGTTACTCAGACTATGGTATTCTGCTATGGCAGACTGTATGGTATGTATGGAATAGCTAGTTTGTGCAAGCACACCCTGACTGTCCCTGCTAATCTTGAGAATGTAGAGATCTTGTCCTCCCTCTATATTTTCATCAAGTGGAATGTGTAAAAGAATATGTTGTTCAGTCTTCAAGGTCAGGGGTTCCAGGTGTGACAAACCCTTTCACTGGCTGTGCAAGGAAGGGAAGGGCTACAAATAGTTGCTAGGCTAAGTTGTAACTCTATAAAAGCTTGTTTATATAGATCCCAGCAGCAAATGCTTCGTCCAGTTGGCTGCTCATAAACTTCTTGTATGTAAGTTCCCTAATACACCTATGTCTCAATCACTGTCTCCAGGTCTTTTCTTTGGCTTCACCAAATCATCACCCACCTTTGGCTTAGAGTTTTCTGGGATGCAGCTACACACTGAGCCGTTTAAGACAGAAATTTTGCAGAAGAAATTTAAGTAAAGGAAGAAAACAGGCTACAAAAAATTGTTTTAAAAAGCCCTGGGAGATCTGCAAAGGCAGAAAACAACTTAAAATAAAAAAAAATTAAAAAATTAAAGCTCATGGATAAATTGCTTTCCTGACTGCTTTCATGATTTTCTCTTTATCTTTGGCTCTTAACATTTTGACTATATGTCTGTTTGTAGACTTCTTTGTGTCAATAAATTTTGAAGGTTTTTAAAATTCCTTGAATGTGAAGAATAGTGCTTCTCATCAAATTTGTAAAATTTGTGATCACTTCTTTAACTTGTCATTTTATTCCATTTCTTTCCTTCTTCTGTTACCATTATGCATGTGTTATTCTGCTTCATCTTGTCCTACTTTTCTTTGAGACTGTTCATTTTTCTTCACTTCTATTTATGTTCTTCAGATTGTATAAGATATATTGATTTATTTTCAAGTTTGCTGATTCTTTATTTTGAAAACTCCATGTACTCTTGAACCTTTCCATTGAATTTTTCACTTTGCTTATTGCATTTTTTATTTCCATAACTTCCATTTACTTGATAATATGCCATTTTCACACCTTTATTTAAGTCATTAAACAAGGTTTCCTTCAACTCTTTGTACATATTTATAATAACTGGCTTGGAATCTAGACCCTCTCAAAGGTCCTTTCTATTACTTTCTTCTTTTCCCTGTGCATAGGTCTCATTTTCCTGTTTCTCCACATATCTTAAATTTTTGTTGAAAATTGAACAAATGATATATTGTAGTAGCTTGATACTGAGTCTCCTTTCTTGCTGAGACTTTTTGTTTTTCATGTTTATTTGGTCATTTGTTTAGTGACTTGACTAGAATACTTCCATGAAGTTTATTTCTTCTGCATTGTACAGCCTCTGATGCCCATTCTCAGATTAATTTTCCTTTTAAAAATAAATATTTTAGTCTGGCTTCTCTTATCCACCTATTGTTTATTATAAGTAACTTATTGGTCAAAGCTCATACTTACGGTCACTCAACCAGTGACAACCCCACCCATTATCATTTGGAGACTGCTTTTACAGTTCAAGAAACTTGGATTTTGTTTCAATCTCATCCTGGGATGAATGGCTCAGAAGATCCCTCTGTAGATGTCCCTGAGAGAAATTATTTCTTTGGTTATACAACCTTGAGTGTGTGCAGTCTTCCAGACCACCAGAGCTAAATGTGATCTTATTTTTCTGTCTAGATTCTTAGGAGTTACCTGGGGTCAGAATAGTTTAGTATTTTGCCATTGTTTGGTCAGAGGTTGTACTTAAGCACCTCAAGCCCATGAGGCTTCCACTTTATTTTTTAATTAATTTATTTTTATTTTTTATTAAAATTTGTTTAATGTTTATTTTTGAGAGACAGAGCATGAGTGGGGGAGGGGCAGAGAGAGAGGGAGACACAGAATCTGAAGCAGGCTCCAGGCTCTGGGCTGTCAGCACAGAGCTCAATGCAGGACTCCAACCCACGAACCACAAGATCATGACCTGAACCAAAGTCGGATGTTTAAGCCACTGAGCCATCCGGGCACCGTGAGTCTTCCACTTTTTGCTGATTGATCCGTATGTAGCTTGGAGAATGTTTTTATTTCTGTCCCATAGCCTGCTATGACATTCATGAAGAGTAATGCACACAGCCTTCCCAAATTCCACAGTTTAGTGTGATCCCAAGAGGGTTCTTCTTGTCTGTCTGTCTGTCTCTCGTTTTCTCTACTAAACTTCTGGCTGTTTTGTTTATATCTGAGCTACAGAATGCCTCTTAATTGCTCTCTACTGAAATCTCCATTGTTTTGGTAAGGCCCTTCCACATGGAGTACTCCAGTCTGTATTCCAAAAAGTCAGTCTACCCCCTCAGGAAGGACTGTCATTGTGGTTTGTTTCTTTTCTTGGGAAGATCTATGCCATTGCATAGGAGACAGTCTATTGATTCTCTTGGAGTGACACCCCTGCTCTACCAGTGAGTTCTGATGGACAGAGAAACACCAATGGGTTCTAGTGGAAAGAAGTATAGTATCCCCTGATTTTTTTCAGCTTGCCTCTCCCAGAATGGAACCTCTGCTTTGTGAGCAAACTTGCGGGGTGGGGTGGGGGGGGGGCAATGAGGCTGCAGTATTATCTGGCACTGTTGAGTCAAACTCTTAGCCCTAGGGTTTAGGTGGCAGGAAGGATTTTCAGTCCTTTCATCCATGTCTTCTGGGAATAGAGCTTGAGCAACATAGATCTGGAAGAGGACATGAAATATGCATATATCCTGCCCCTGTAACATGCACCTATACAGTGCCCAAAGTAAAGCTTCCTTAACATAGTGCTGGGAATGGCAGGGAATGGGAGAGGTTCTTAGCTAAGATGCCACAGATTTTGACTCTTATTTATTGCAGAGATTTACTAGATTTAGCAGATTTTCTTCGATAAATGTTTCACCATTTCCTATGTGCTACTTAGATCAATTTTCAGATAATTTAAATCATTATTTTCTATAAAATTTCACCACCTAAATGTTTGTTGCTCTGCAGAGAAAGTCTACTGAGCTCTGCCCACTACTAACCTGTTTTCATAAATGAAGTTTTATTGTAATAGAGTTATGCTTATTCACGTATGAACTCATTCATGAATGTATGCATGTCTATGCCTGTTTTTAAACTCAAAGGCAGAGATGAGTAGTTGCAACAGAGATCATATGGCCTGCAAAGCCTAAAGTATCTACTATCTAGCCCTTTATAGAAAATGTTTGCAAACTTCTTATTTAGATATTCTTTTTAAAGCCTTCTTTTTTAAGAGCTAAATGATATCAGAGAACTGTAGCAGTATAGTTGATCAGTGCCCCAAATCATGTTAGAAATTATATGATCAACTGCTCCAAGAGATTGTAAATTCCAATTTGAGAGCTGGTGGCTATGATCTGAGAAATATCTAGAGATTCTGGGGATTTTAGAGAAGGGTAGGCCTGGATAGAGGTCTGAGGTAGGGAATTTTGACTACTGAAGAGACAAAATTAGGTTACAGAGTGTGAGTGGAGTGATGGAAGAAAAGATTCACAAAAGTGCTAAAAAAACATTGAGAGGTAACTGCACCCAGTTTCCCTTGATACAGTTTGAATGACTCTTACTTATTGACCTATATATTCAACATTATGCTTCCTGCTTTACAAGAAAAAATGCACACTATGAATTAGACTGGTAAAATATCAAACACTGCAGAAACAGATATTCATTAGCTTTTTGGAAGGTACTCCCCGACCCAAGATCCTAGTCCTCTTTTCCTTGGAGCTTCAGTTATACTATAGGGGTCCGTGTTTCCCATGCTCTACTCCCTGTTCCCAAGATAGGATATAGCTTTTCCAAATTTGTACCTGAAGCTGTGAAATGACAAGTATGATTTGTAACTTTTCTATTATCTCACAGCTGTGCACAATTCCCTTGTTATAAAAAGTTCTCTTGTCTTGAGGAGAGCACGTGTTGGGATGAGCACTGGGTGTTGTATAGAAGCCAATTTACAATAAATTATATTTTAAAAGTTCTTTTGTCTTCCTCTTATTTATTTGCACTCTGTCCAAGACTAAATTCCCTCTGCACACAGAACACCTGTGTAATTCATTTTTCATGCTCTCCAGGCAACTGGAGATTAAGGATGTATAATTTTAGGTAATGTATAAAGCTTAAATTAGTAGTTTTTTCTAATGTAGTCTCCCTTTAACTATAAAGTGCCTCTGCTTAGATTGATATTTTCTTGTTACAAGACTATACAGCTGTCTCTGAAGTACAAAGAAATAGGAAAAAAAATAACAAAAACAAAACTACAGACAAGGAGTTTTGAGCTGGGCTTTTGCCCCAGCCCTCTAACTAAGTCAGTGTGTAACCTAGTTGCCCCTAAATCCATTCATGCAGGACTATTTATTCCACTATAAAAAGAAGGTGTTAGGTTGGATGATTTCTTAGGTCACTTCCAAGACCACAAATTTCTGACATCTCTTAAATCTTTGACATTTTTTTCCAGTCGTGTCCTTTGAGTTGAAATAGTTTCGTACTTGGAAGGGTAGATTTTTCCAGAAACACATAGAGACCTAAGCATACATTCCCCATGCTCCACTCATATCTCTCAGTTTGGGCCACAGCCTCTGTAAATTTGGCCTCAAAGCTGTGAATTTCAAGCTTGAGTCATAAGACTGCATTTCTCTCACTGATGTGAGCTTCTGTCTGTCTCCATTCTTGCAAGTCCTCATAGGCCCTTCTTTTCCACTTGGGAATTTACACTCTTTGGAGGATGAAAGCCTAACATATACCTGAAGATCAGCACTTTTTTCCTTCCACTGTACAGCAAACATTCCTATGAAGCAAAGTATGTGGTTTTGACCTCTTGCAAATTGAGAAACTGCAGAAACTATAGAAGATACAATCAATTATTTCTAATAGAAGTCTTACTTACCATAGTATGTGAATGGCTAAGTTAATTAACTATGTGTAATAGTCTCAGGAACATTTCTTAATTTCTAGAATTCAAAACAAATCTGAGATTCTCTGGACTGTTTTTCTTATCTGTCAAGTGAAAATAACAATACTTGCTCCACTCACTCCATAGTTTGTAAGTGCTTATCTTAGTTAATGATGTGAAAGAAATGTTAAAAGTATTCAGTACTGTACCCTAGATATAGTAAATATTTTCAACATGCTTTTCAATGGTAAATAAATAAATTGTTGCTATTGTTCTATAAAAATATTTTAAATGGATTGTCTTGACACTTATTGTGTATATAACATAACTCTGGCCACCTCAAATCATTACTAATTAGAATGACGGAGAAAATGTTTCTTTCACCTGGAAAAGCCAGCTAACTTATCAGTACAAAGGGCCTATATTAGGATCTCAACACATCCTCACGGTGAATGATGAGAGGAAAACTTTGATTTTCAGAAACACAAATTTTGAATTTTCAATCTTACTAATGTATATCTCTTTTAAAACCACCAAGGTATGTGGCCAGATTCCCCAAAAAGGTCCTACAACAAATCTCTTCTACTTTCCTTAAGTACTTAAAATATCCCCAAGTAAAACTTTCTCTGTGTGTTTGCATGCCCACACTTGTGCTTGTGTGCGCTCACACACACACACACACACACACACCTGTGCCTTTATATAAAACCTTCATCCAAGTTCAAATGAAACAAGGAAACTTACATGTAATATATATTAAATAGAGATTTGTTGAAAGTATTGAAATGACAGTACTTTTGAAGGGAAAGCTGTTCTTACCATCTCAGGGGAAAAAGTGGAAGTTAGAACAGAAGGGAAAGAGTAGCTTAATGGGAAGAGGAGAGAAAAAATTAAAATTTGGGTAAAGAAACATATATTTGCATATATTTGCATGGTTTCCTCTAGCATTGGCCAGAGCAAAGATATAGGTGTAGCCTTCTAAAATCAGGCTTTTAGTGACTGAGAAGATAACATGCCTCAAATGTGAGGCTTTTTGTATTCACACAAAAGTAGAATTAAAGATGTTTAGGGGCACCTGGGTGGCTCAGTCAGTTGAGCATCCGGCTTTGGCTCAGGTCATGATCTCACAGTCTGTGAGTTCGAGCCCCACGTAGGGCTCTGTGCTGACAGCTCAGAGCCTGGAGCCTGCTTCAGATTCTGTGTCCCCCTCTCCCTCTGCCCCTCCCCCACTCATGCTCTGTTTCTGTCTCAGAAATAAATAAACATTAAAAAAATTTTTAAAAAAAGATGTTTATTCTCTGGGTTTTTTTTATTTTTATTTTTTAAAAAATTTTAGGGAGGAGAAAGAGTTCAAAGAAATGGCTCTAATTTTTTTTTTTAATTCCCTAAACTTCACTTCCAGTCTTGTGATGGCTCATTGAGGGAAATGGAATTCCTGTCAGGGTATCCATAACCATTAGGATATGTTTCCTTGGATGTCTTAATTTTCAGGAATTCACAGAAAGTTTATCATGGAATTTACTTGGTTTCTCTTTATTACTCAGATATAAAATTTCCCTTTGAAATACTAAACTTAAAACCTTGAAATTTCAAGGTTGTAAATTGATATTTAAGGCACTTACTGGGCTTCATATTCTGGCTTTAATTATCATATTCTCTTAGCTCAGTTGGTTGATTGCTCAGAGTTCTCTAATTGCAGGCTTGCACCTCTGAGAAACAGAAGTTTGAAGCCTGAAGCTTCTCAAATTGCAATAATTGTCTGAGTGCTTAATCTATTGCTAATTTTAAAAGTAAAGAGGCCATTGTTCTGTGTTTAAACTGTCTGCCAAGGTTGATTATTTAGTGGAGTGCCAGGCTGTGCTTGTGGAAAAGACTGATAAAATGCAGGTGGTGATGAGCACTATGGAGAACATATTCAAGGGATTCTATATCAAAAATTAAAACAAAAGTTAAACTGCTTTGGTGAAAGTGGTCAATATTTGCTCAGTTTTGTGTGTGTTTGGAATTATATTTCAACATAGCTTTAGGTCACAAACATTCGTGGCTTAGAAAATAACAGTTTTTGCTTTATTAAGCTTATTTCTTCAGATTCATGGAATAGGTACAAGTGAAGAGACATGGATAGAAGGAACCAGCCAGTGTATGCTAACCACCTTGATCAACTAATCCTAATAGAAACACCAAAATAGTCTGTGAAATGGAAAAAATATGCCTTTGTACCCATCTGAATCAGAACTCTCTTTTATCATTCCAAGGCCTTTGCAAATTTTCAACAATTATCAATCTCCTAAACCTTAGGATTATATTATCCTCATTTACAATGATTTTGGTGTTTACTAATTTTTTCCGGGTATATACCCCATCTTAATTAAATGGTAAGTAAATTCTTGGAGAACATTGTCCATAATAAGTTCATTTAGAGCCTATTTATTAACTAAATGGCTTAACAAATCATTGTTGTCTTAGAAATGAGTAAAAAGAAGGGAGGAAACTAATTTTGGGAGGTTACAGGCCCCAAATAGCATGGTATGTGTTTATTACAGTGGTCTGCATTGCCAACTTGCATGTCTTAAGCTTTGATATGTATAGCGGGGATTTTTTTTTTTTTTTTGCCGTCTTTGTTCTGTCTCTGTCAGAAGTGGGGTTAAAGTCTCACTTTGAACAAGACAGGTAGGCTAAATAGGACAGACTTGAGAAATCTGGATGATCTCTTCATGATGCCATGCCTGTCTGGTAAGTTTGGTGTCCAGTAAATTCCCAAATCTATACTTTTATTCATTAACAGATAAACACTAACTGGTTTTGAATGTCTGATATCACATAGTACTTTGATTGTAATAGTTACCTTTGTAGGGGATTTTTGTTTTAAATCCAATGAAGTGATGTTATATCCTGTTTTTGCCAGTGGTTTATGAATAGCAACCAACGTTCATTTCTCAGCAAAGTAATGTGTCTGTAAACTGAAACAAGTAAGATAATTAATTCATAACTTATTCCATACAGTGTCTCTGACTTAATATAAGAAATGCAGGATGCAAGTCATCCTGAAGCTAAGAGTTTTCAAATGATGCTAAGTATATTTCTATGCTTGCCACTGTTCAAGGATATGCTGACATCCTGACAATGATTGTTAATGATCACAGTAATAATAATGCCAGAATACAGAGAATAGGGAATCTTTACCTCGAAGCATTCACAGGACTATTACTAATATCTTAAATTGTTCAGATTAGATTAATCAGTCATGTCTTTATTGATAACTGAACTTTATACTAATAATAGTAATTAGCTCCATTTTTGAACACTTACGATGTATTAGTCATTGTGCTTGATACTTTATATGCATTCTGTCATTCAATTTATAAGGTAGGTTTTATGCCATCATCTCCATATTAAGAAAAGGAGACAGACTCAGAAATGTTAAGTCAATTGCTTAAGATCATGCAGTTAATAAAGATAGTAGCAGCACATTTTATAGACCTTTAACCATTATGTTATATTTCCAGTTTTGCATCAAGCTTCAGGTAGAATTCAAAGAAGCAAAAGACAGATTCTTGCTCTCTAGGAGCTTATAGGTTAGTTGATAAGACATGACTCATAGCCAGAAACATTTTAGAGACGCTTTAAGTTTTCAGTTTCAGGGCTCTAGCTTTAATTCTATAAGCATCCAGATATTCTTAGTCCAAGGCATTTCTCAAAATCATTTGAATGGAATTTGAGTTGGTTTTACTGCACTGAAGAGTCACCTAGGAATGGCAGAGGTAAAGAGGAAAGCCACAAACATTTACTGCCCATTTACTATTTTACAGGTACACAATTTCTTTTACTTTTTAATAAAGAAATTTTATTGAATAATTTCTGTACACAATAAACATAATAAAGGTTTTAATGAAAATTTCATGACATTTTTCAAAAGTTTTGAATTTTTTGGAGAAAACTTATTGTAAAGCTATCTATCTAAGGCAAAAATAATATTTGACATTCAGAATTAATGATAATCACTTTCATCATATTCTGTATTTAAAGCAAAACATTTCCAGTTCAATTAACATGAAGAAACTTACAAGTTGCTATGTCATTGGTATTAAGATTTTTAAAATTAACTTGAGTATAGTTGACACGTTACATTAGTTTCATGTATACAACCTAGTGATTCAACTTCTCTATATATTATGCTATGCCAAATGTATTTACTTTCTGTCACCATACAATGCTATTACAATAATATTGATTACACTCCCTATGCTGTGTCTTTTATTTGTGTGGCTAATTCATTGGACAGATGGAACTCTATACCTCCCACTTCCCTTCACCCATTTTGCCGATCCACCTATTCCTCTTCCCTCTGACAACCATCAGTTTGTTCTTACAGGTACACAATTTCAGTTAAGCCCACAACAGCCTTTGTTAAAGAGCATTTTATGAAGAAGAACATTTAAATTTACAAAACTTAATTTACCTGCAGAAAGTGGTGGCACTGAAATTTGAATCCAGCTGTGACTGATTCCAAAACCCAAGAAACAAATACTTTACAGTTGGAAGAGCATAGACATGGAGTTTCACTGTTTCTATCAGTAAAAGTGGGATGAAAAGAATACCAACCACTTTATAGTTATTATAACTTTAAATTACAGAGTTAGAATATCATTAACTATTCAATGATTTTTCAAACTTGTAGACCAAGTTGTTACATGAAGCAAATAAAGCGATGTATGAAAAGTCTCTGGCATATATTAGGAAAATGATAAATTGAAGTTATTGCCATTTTTATTATTGTAATGTATCAGGAAGAATATTTAAAATGCATTAATTTTGAGGCATTTTGATGTTGCTACTTTTTTAAATATTGAAGATTAAAGAACTGGAACAAATCTTTGGACAGTTATTGGTTATGTCTTTATGGAGATAACTATTATTCTTATTTTTTGCAGATAAAATCCCCAACAGAAAAATCGACCAGACTTTGACTTAACAAGAATAAATCTTCTTAGAAACCGGTGCTATCAATAGTGCTTATTTCTATTACCTTTTATTAGTTATTTATAATAGTATTTATGGTCCTAAACCCTCAGTGCTTTACAACAGACATCATACTGAGCCTCATACTGTAACCTTAGGCAAGATGAGGTTTGTGTAATCTTGCCCATGCTTTCTTGGTAACAGTAAAAAAGAATACTCCTTACCCCAATTGTACTGTGCTTTGGTCCCAAGGGACAAAAAGCATCCTCTCATAATCCTTTGAGTTGGCACTGTCCCATAAGATGTGGAGATGCTACTCTAGAACTAGACACAAGTACAGAGTAAATTATAAGAGTGTTTACTAAAATGTGAAATAGTCATGTTTGACATAAGCCCAGCATTAAGTATCTTGAATCACAGACTTAGGAAAGCATTTCCTCTTCATTTTTATTTTAATATTTCTGATTATACTGAAGATAAATTCTCTGCTTTTAGTCATTAGTGTTTCTGTGAAATTTGATAATTATCCCTTTTATCATAGAGAGAACAAACATCAGGTTCAGAGCCTTAAGCATGCCCCAGTGTCTGGAAAAAAGTAATTTTAATATTTTTATTTTACTGAATTTCTTTTTAATATTACTTTCTATTTGTGTAAATCATACTGGTTTTCTATTTATAATAATAACATTTAAATTTTTAAATTTAATTAATAAATAACAGGACATAAGTCAATATACAGGAAAATGAACTAAATTATAATTCATGCTAACCAGGTATAGCAAGAAATGAAAAAAAAAATTAAAAAGACTATCATCCACAGAAACAAGAACTTAAACTCAAGAGAATCAGAAGAATTTATTATTTTTTAATTTCTGAGAATATTCAGTGAATATGGAATTATGTAAACAATAAAATCTATGTGATATGATTAAAATTAATTATCACTTTTTTAATGTAGTCAAACTCATTTTTTATGTGCATGAACCTCTGCAGCAAAAGAACTGAACACAAATGGTCTGGGTAAGAATAAAGTTGTTCATTAAAAAGTTGGTCATTCCTACAGAATACATATTTTGTGTACAATTAGAGGACACCCTTTAAGAAAAGTATATAAAAGTGTAAGTACAATTAAGGCAATGGGCTTTAAAAAGGGCCCTTACAAGTGAGAGGCCCTGATACTTAAGTTTCCTTAGCATAATGTTAAATTTTCCTCCAGGTAGACACTGTGGTTGTATTCCACATTAGCCATGAATACCCACACTATTTTGTGAATAACTTGGTTTTCCAAGACTAACATCTGTACAGTCCTCTCAGGTGAATTAAAAGGAAATAGGCCAATAAGAACATGCACAGCCTATTTGGGTCTCCTAAAAATGATGTTCAGAAATGAAAATTTTATGTCTTTAAAAAGTATTATATGGGTGCCTGGGTGGCTCAGTGGGTTAAGCGTCCAACTTTGGCTCAGGTCATGATCTCGCAGTTTGTGAGTTTGAGCCCCGTGCCGGGCTCTGTGCTGACAGCTCAGAGCCTGGAGCCTGCTTTGGCTTCTGTGTCTCCTTCTCTCTCTGCCCCTCCCCTGCTCATCCTCTGTCTCTCTCTGTCTCAAAAATAAATAAAACATTAAAAAAAATTAAATAAAAAATAAATTAAAAGTCTTATAATAATTCTGTTTATTATCCTTTTCCATTTTATTGTGATCTGTTAAACCAGAATATAATGACATGGGGAAAGAGAAATATTAGAAAAATAATAGTATTCTTAATCATGTAAACTTTATATAGGTAAATTTTTATAAAGTGTTATAATCAACCATTAATAAGAAATTTGCACAATACAAATAGTCTTAATCATAGCCATTTAAATTACAGCTTTAGTTCTAGAATGAACCTATCAATTCATTTTTTGTCCAAATAAAACATTAATTCATTATACTTCATCCTAACGTGACTCATTTATTTCTGCTTGTATATCTTTTCCAACTCAGAAAATAATATCAAATCATTATGTTGTACACTTGAAGCTAATATGTTATATCAGTTATGACTCAATACAAATTTTTATAAAGTTAAAAGCTTTTCATTCAAAATTAAAGTTGCTTAATATAATTAATTATTTTACCTCCCTTGAACCAATTTTCAGCTAGTTATGTTTGATCATTCTGGAAATGAATGATACCCACAAGCACATATACATATCACAAGTACACATTACACCCCACTCCTGCTACACGCACATACACACATACATTTAGAGTTTGCTAATTTGTATCTGAAATCAGTCTGCACAATTTGTAACCTATGAGATGTTGGCATAGTAATTCCACTTTTTTTTTTGTCATGACCTGAACCATGACTAAAACAGTTAAATCTTTCCAACCAGAATTTATTATCTCTAAAGTTTTAAAGTTGATTGAGTGTTAAGTGAGAGTAAAATATAAAGAGGGGATTATATATATATATTATAAAATGAGTATGGAAGATAGGATTCTAAAAATAAGATGAGGCTCATGGAAATTTTTCCATCATCGAAATTTGTAGTAAATTTTTGTATGACAGGAATCACAATAAGCAACATTTAGTGAGTGTATACCATGTGACAGGTATGCTGGGCATGGGAAATACAAGTTGAAAAATAAGATGTCCCTGATCTCAATATTCTAGTCATTAAGAAAAACTGGTCTTCAATTTAATGAGACTAAAAATTTCTGAATGGAATGCCACATCCCCAAGTAATAAATTTGGTACCTACAGAATTGCATTAATTCTCTGGGATTACAAAAATCATCACTTGGTGCATCAACATTCACTGGGAGTTATTTACTAAGAACTATATAGCAATCTATTGAGCCAGATAGTTAGATAACTTTGACCAAACTGTACTTTTGCTAACTGGAAATCTCCATTTCCAAGCCCACATATGTCACACTTCAAGTGAGGCCTGAATTTTGAGGACAGGGACTTTGGAATCAAAAAGCCTTGGAATTTACTATTTTCCCCATTTATAGGCTGAGCAGTATTTAATTCTTTAAAATTTGGCTTCTTCATTTAAAAATGGGAAATAGTAGAGGCACCTGGGTGGCTCAGTCAGTTAAGCATCAACTCATGATTTCGGTTCAGGTCATGATCTCGCCATTAGTGAGTTCAAGCCCTGCATCAAGCTCCATGCTGACACTGTGGAGCCTGCTTGAGAATCCCTCTCTCTGCTCCTCCCCTTCTCAAAGTAAATAAATAAACTTTAAAAAATGGGAAATAGTAATAATAGTACTATAATAACAGAATGCACATAATAGGCCTTTTGATAATGATTTTGTGAGATAAGTTATGAAAAGCACTTTAGTGTTGTGTCATAAGTAGAAAACTTGATAAATAGCAATTTTTACAGAGAGGAAGGGAGGCAAACCATAAGAGACTCTTAAATACTGAGAACAAACTGAGAGATGATGGGGGTGGGGGAGAGGAGAAAGTGGGTGATGGGCATTGAGGAGGGCACTTATTGGGATGAGAACTGGGTGCTGTATGGAAACCAATTTGGCAATAAATTATATTTAAAAATAGCAATTTTATTATTATTAAGCAACTTTTCCAAAGTTAGTTGTTTTGAATACTAGCCTGAAAGCTAGTCTACATAAATAAGTGAATCAACAAGTAATTATCTTTCTAAAAAGGCTCTATAGACAAATACTTTTGGGAAATGCTGCTGGTTAATAGCTTCCCTTAAGAGATTAACAATGTAATTAGCATATTAATATCTCTGCAAATTTCTGCAGTAAAGAAACCTAATTTTTTTTAACTCAATCAGTATCTTTAAAGAAAACAAATTCACCTCAAGTAGTTCAGATAAAGATATTTTAATCAAGTAATGTCTTACAGAGTCCTGTTCATAGGTAGCTGAACAACAAGGGATTATGAGTCATTCAAAGAATAGCCACAAGCCATTTTACCCTTAAGGCCAAAGGGGCCAGAGGAGTTAATAATGTTTTCTTCATTTTTGAGAAGCAAACTCCTAAAGATTCTTCAAGACTCAGCTCAAATGTCATTCCCTAGGTGAAGTCTCCAATTATTTTCACCAACCCACTGATATCTTGTAGGTATCTCTCATTTTCCAGAGAACAAAAGAAAACAGATGATGAAATTCTCAATAGTTAGCTTTCAGGGACACAGAGGAAGACAAAGAAGGAAAATGGCAGAGATGTAGACAAAATAGTGAATATCCAATGCCTTCAGTGTTTCCTAAATATATGTCACTAAAGACGTCCTTTTAAATAAGAATATCCAGAGACGCTTGGGTGGTTCAGTCAGATAAGCATTGAACTCTTGATCTGGCTCAGGTCTTGATCTTAGAGATACGAGTTCAAGCCCCATGTTGGGCTTCAAGCTGGGTGTGAAGCTTACTTAAAATTATAGAAATAGATATAGATATAGGATATAGATACATTAGATATAGATCATATAGATATAGATATATAATGGATATAGATATATATCCAGTAGAATACTAGCTGCCTGCGAGAGAAACTTTAAGAAAATTTATTATAGGGGCAATTATCCCTTAAAGTCTAATTTGTCCTAGCAGCTGCAATGTAGGGAGATTTTTGTCAGAAGACCTAGATTCAGTGAATATCTTTGAAGGATAGCCCTCACATATTAAGTGAAGCAAACAGATTTTAAGCTACTAAGTATACTTTCTTTCTTTTCCGTAATAAATATGCATGTATTTGCATGCAATCCTCAAAAAGCAACCAAAGACAAACTAAAATAACTTTATAGAAGCTTTGATAAATAATCAAAGCCTATAACAATCAAACAAATGCCCAGTCAATAAAAGACAAATTCAAAACTGTGGGAATTATATTATTTTTACTCACCCTTGTCTTGATTTATTCCCAGGAACAAAAAGGAGCAGAATAGACGTTATTTGCAGAATTTAACCACTCTATGGACTGCTTGAAAGACTGCTGTGTTTTCTATCTCAAATCTCAAGTAAGGATAAGCAGCATAGCTCAGTTCTCATGTGAAGGAAGCATTAGAAAGCAGAGGACACTGCATAGAAAAGCTGCAGGAGAACTACAGACCTTCAGATACCCGGAATAATAAATTATTGGTGGAAGCATACAGTAGACTATATTAAGACCCAAGATGAAGCTGAAATGGGATTGTTTGGGAAGTTAAATCATTCAAAAGCAGCTATGTATACAATGAAATTTTAAAAGCCAAATGTAGGCCTCAGCAAGATTCACACTCAGAAAAGACCTAAAACTCTTAACTTTTATTTCAGGTTGGTATAAAGGTTCAAAACATGCCCAGCTACTCAGTAGATGCTTAATAAATCTCTGTAAAAATAATACTTTACCATCAAGCTAATGAAACACAAACTTCAGTGCTCATACCATAAAACAACAATTACAAAAATTGTTTCTGAAAGACAAAAAATAACAAAAATAACAACAAACTAAAAGAAGCAACAAAAAAATTTCTGAAGAAGGGATAAACACCTTATTTTCAGAAGCTGATTTCCCAGAGTTGCCACATTACATTATTTAAAGCATCCAGGTTTTTTTTCAATATATGAAGTTTATTATCATATTGGTTTCCATACAACACCCAGTGCTCATCCCAAAAGGTGCCCTCCTCAATACCCATCACCCACCTCCCCTTCCTCCCACCCCCCATCAACCCTCAGTTTGTTCTCAGTTTTTAAGAGTCTCTTATGTAAAGCATCCAGTTTTAAACAAAAGATTACAAAACATAAAAAATCAGACCCATTCACAGGAAATAAAATAATAAGATATGGGGGTGCTTGGGTGGTTCACTTGGCTGAGTGTCTGGCTCTTAATTTCAGCTCAGGTCATGATCCCAGGGTCCTAGGGTCAAGCTTTGTGTCAGGCTCCATGTGTAGCCTGCTTAAGATTCTCTCTCTCTCTCTCTCTCTCTCTCTCTCTTTCTCCCCCTCCCTCCCTCCTTCCCCCTGCCTCTCTCCCCTGCTCATACACTCTCGTTCTAAAAAAATTAAAAAGGATATGAACAGAAAGTGTCTCTGAAAAAAGAGTCATTGGATTAAAAGGCAGACTATTATCAACTACATTAAACACACTCAAACAGTTAAAGGAAATCATGCGCAAAAAACAACAACAACAACAAAAAAAACGGAAGAGAAATGTCTCATCAAATAGAAAATATTGAAAAAGAAATAGAAATTATAAACAGGAACCAAATTGAATTTCTCAAGCTGAAAAATAAAACTGCTAAAATGAAAAATAATACTGGAAAATTTCAACAAATTTGAGTATACAGAAGAAAGAATCAGTGAACTTAAAGATAGGTCAGTTGAGATTACCCAGTCTGAAGGAATAGAAAGCAATAATAATGAAAAGTAAATAAACTAAATAAGCCTAAGAGACATGAAGAATGTGGTATATCACATATGCCAACATATACATAATGGGAGTCCCAGGAGGAGAGGACAGAAAGAAGCAATAAGAATATTTGAATAAATAAGCAGAGAAAGACAGATACCATATGTTTTCACTCATATGTTGATCCTGAGAAACTTAACAGAATACCATCAGGGAGGAGAAGGGGTGAAAAAAAAAGTTACAGAGAGGGAAGGAGGCAAACCATAAGAGACTTGTAAATACTGAGAACAACTGAGGGTTGATGGGGGATGCAGAAGAGGTGAAAGTGGGTGATGGGCATTGAGGAGGGCATCTGTTGGGATGAGAACTGGGTGTTGTATGGAAACCAATTTGACAATAAATTATATTTAATATGTAAAAAAGAATATTTGAACAAATAATGGTAAAAAAAGCCTTCCCAAATTTTAATGAACTAAATGAATAAGGATACTCTAGAAACTCAAAAAAAATTTCAAGATAAACATAAAAGGATCCACACTGAGACACATTATAGTCAAATAATTGAAAGACAAGTACAAATAGCAAATCTTAGAAACAGAAAGAGTTGTATGATGTATCACTCAAAAGAAGATTCTTAATAAGATTAATAAAAATATTTTCAATTAGATTATTCTCAAGATAATTTCTCTTTGCAAATTACAGGTAATAGAAGGCAATGGGATGACATATCTTAAACGGTTAAAGAAAAAGCTGTCAATCAAGAATTTTACATCTGGCAAAACTATCCCTCAAAAAAATGAAGAAAGAAATGAATAAATTATTCCACTTTGGTGTCAGTGTGGTATTGGCCTCATGGAATGATTTTCAATGTGTTCCCTGTATTCCATTATTTGTAAGATTTTGAAAAAGATTGCCATTATTATTATTTTTTTTAATGTCTGGTAGAATTCACCAATTGAGCCATGTGTTTTTGGGCTTTTCTGTGCTGGGATATCTTTGATTCCTAATTCAACTTTCATTATTTTTGTTAGTCTAAGAATATTTTCTATTTCTTCGATTCAAAATTTATGATTCAATCATGGCAACTTGTGCATTTTTACGAATTATGTTTTTTTCTAAGTTACCTGATTTGTTAGTATATAATTGTTTATAGTTATCTGTTATCACAATATCTATCACTGTGGTTATCTGTTGTACTGTTTTCTCTTCCATTTCTCATTTTGGCTTTTGAGTCTTCTCCTTTTCTTTCTTAGTTATTATAGTTAAAGAATTGACAATTTTATTTTTTATTTTTTTGGAAAAACTGTTCATTACTTTCAATGTTATGTTATTATTTACTCTGAACTCTATTTGTTTCTGATTTTTCTTTGTTGTTTCTTTCTTTACTAAATTTCAGCTAAGATTCTTCTTTTTCTACTTCCTTGTGGTGTAATGTTGTTTATTTTAACTTTTTTATTTATTTTTTCTTTTTTTTTAAAGTTTATTTCTTTATTTTGAAAGAGACAGAAAGATGGGGAGCCTGGGTGCCTCAGTTGGTTAAGCGTCTGACTTTGGCTCAGGTCATGATCTCACACTCCATGAGTTTGAGCCCCATGTTGGGCTCTGTGCTGACAGCCCAGAGCCTGGAGCCTGCTTCAGATTCTGTGTCTCCCTCTCTCTCTGCCCCTCCCCTGCTCGTGCTCTGTCTCTCTCTGTCTCAAAAATAAAAACATTTAAAAAAAATGAAAGAGACAGAGAGAGAGCAATAAGTGGGGAAGGGGTAGAGAGAGATAGTCACAAGCAGCCTCAGCACTGTCAGCACGGAGCCCAATCTGGGGTTTGAACTCACGAACCATGAGATCATGACCTGAATCAAGATCAAGATTTGGACACCTAGCTGACTGAGCCATCCAGGTGTCCTGAACTTTTTTCTTAATAAACACAGTTATAGCATAAATTTCATTCCAGTATTTGCTTTACTGTATCCCATAAGTTTTGGAATATTGTGTGTTCTTTGTTGTTGTTTTGACACACATTTTGATTTGCCATTTGATATCTTATTTGGCCCTTTGCTTGTGCTTTAGGATGTTGTTTAATATTTACATATTAAATATTTACGTTTTTCATTGTAGACTTACCAGCTTGGTTTTATTGTTCATGTTCTGTTTTGTACCATTGTGATTGGAGAATATACTTGATATGATTTCAGTCTTCTTAAACTTGTAATATTTATAATGTCTCTTTATGTGATTTTACCAGGGGATTCTTCTGTATGTACTTGTAGAAAATGTGTATCCTATTTTTCTTGGGTGGAATGTTTTATAGATATATTTTAGAACCATGTATTCTGAAGTATGCCTCAAGTAAAAAGTGTTCTTGTTGAAAAAAAATAATAACTTTCACTGATGGCACTTGTTTAAAATAAGGCATAACAGAAGTGAAGTGTTGGGGGTGGATGGATGAAATAGGTGAAGGGGATTAAGAGTATGCTTTTTATGATGATCACTGAGTAATGATGAATTATTCTGAGTAATGATGAATTGTTGAATTACTATATTTTACATCTGAAACTAATATAACACTATATATTAACTATACTGGAATTAAAATTAGAAACTTACTGAAATAAAAAATTGAATAAGTTTTTTTCAAAGATAAACAAAAGCTGAGAGAATGTGTTACAAGTAATCCTGTCCTATAATAAATTCTAAAGGGAGTCTTTAGAGCTGAAAAGAAAAGGCACTATACAGTAATTAAAAGTTATACCAAGAAAAAAGAACAATGTTAAATGTAACTACATAGGTAAATACAAAAGCCAGTATTACTGCATTATTGGTTTAAATCTCTTGTAGTTTTTTCTATATAAGACACAGATGAATAAAACAACAATTATAAATCTATACTAATGACACACAATGCATAAAGATTTAATCTGTAAAGAAACATAGAAAATGGGGAGATGGAGACATAAAGTAGCAGAGTTATTGTATACTATTCAAACTAAGCTGATATTCAAACTTCAATTTAATAATTAAGATGTTAATTGTAAATCCCAGGGTAACTACTAAGAAAAAAAATACAGAAAAAAAAAACTATGAAGGCAATCAAAATAGTAAATGAGAATACAAATCAAATGGAAGCAGTAATAAAGAAATTGTGGAACAAAAAATAAAAGATAAAACATATTGAAAACAAATAGAGAAATAGTATTAGTAAGTCCTTCCTAATCAACAATTACTTTAAATATAACTGATAATTTATTAATTGAATAAAAAAGTACAAAGAAATTACTTTAAATATAAATTAAAAACTTTAGTTAGATTGACCAAGAAAAAGAAAAAGAAGACTCTAATCACTATAATCAGAAATAAAAGTGGGGACATTATGACAGAGCTCACATAAATAAAAAGGGTTATAAAAGAATACTATGAATAATTCCAAATAATTTAGATAATGAAAACTAAAAACACAAATTCTTAGTTAAAAATAACCAAAAATTACTCAAGAAGAAAGAGAAAATATTAACTGAATAACTTTACTGAAAGTAAAGAGAATCAAGAATCAAAATTTCCCAGAAAAATAAAGGAAGAAAAGGGAAAAAAAACCCAAAACAAACAACACAGGACCAGATGGCTTCACTAGTGAATTCTACCAAACATTTCAAAAAGAACACTAATCATTGTAAACCTATTTCAAAAAATATGAGTGGAAAGAACACTTCCTAACTCATTTTCTGAGGCCATCATTATGCTGATACAAAAGCCAAATAAAGAAAACATTAAAAAAAAGACAACTATCCAACTATAGACCAATACCTGTTGTGAATATATGAATGCAAACATCATTACCAAAAATTCTGAAAGAACAAATCTACCAGTGTATAAAGAGAATTATACACCATAATTAGTAGGATTTACCCAATGAATATAAGGTTTTTTTCAGTATAATAAAAAGAGTTAATGTAAAAAACCACCGTAATAGAATAAAGGAAAATTAAAGTGATGATCACAATCAATGCAGAGAAAGCATTTGACAAAATCCAACATGTCTTTTATGATAAAAACACTCAGCAGATTAGAAGGACTAGAAGGAAACATCCTAAACTTGTAAATGTGCATTTATGAAAAACTCACACCTGATATTATAATTCAATTGTGAAAAAACTGAAATATTTCCCTTGAAGATAGAAACAAGGAAAAGGATATCTGCTTTTAGCAACTCTGTTCACCATTGTACTGAAGTTTTAGTCAGAGATAATATGTAAGAAAATATCCAAATTGGAAATAAATAAAATTACCTCCATTCTCACATGACATAATCCATTATATATATATATATATATATATATATATATATATATTCTTAACGAATCCACAAGAAAACTGATTAGATTTAATAAATTGACCAAATTTGTAGAATACAAAATCAGCATGCAAAAATCAGTTGCATTTCTATACATCAATGAGCAAAGAGCAATTAAAGTTAAGAAAAAATGTATTTACAAGAGCATTAAAATATTAAAATACCAATAAATGGAAAGGTATACCATATTCATGGATTTTAAGATGGCAATATGCCCTTATGCTCTAAATCATCTACAGATTAAATGAAATCTTATCAAAATCTTACCAAATTTCAATGTTCCTTTTTACAGAAATGGAAAATCTGAGCCTAAAGTAATATGGAATTGCAATAGACACTGGATAGTCAAAAAGTCTTGAAAAAGAACTAATTTGGAGGACTCATACTTCCCAATTTGGAAATTTATTGCAAATCTACAGTAATCAAAACAAGTGTGGTGTTGACATACAGATACACATATATCAGTGTCATGGAGTCGAGAGTTCAGAAATAAAACTCTTCGTCTATGACCAATTTATATTTTATAAGGGTGCCAAGACCATTCAATAAGGATAAAAGTCTGTTCAACAAGTTGTACTGGGGATTATACTAGCAAAATATCAAAGAATGAAATTAAACTTCTACCTTATATAATATATAAAAGTCAATTAAAAATGAATCAAAGACCTAAATTTAAAAGTTAAATGGCCAATAAATACATGAAGTAATGCTAAACATCATTAGCCATCAGGGAAATGCAAATCAGAAACATAATAAGAAGCTAGTTTATATCCATTAGCTGGCTATATTTAAAAATAGGAAAATGTGGAAAAGTGAAACCTTCATAGATCACTGGTGGAAATGTAAAATGGCATAGCTGTCATGGAAAGCAGTTTTTGCCTCTAAAATTTTTACATAGAATTCTATATGACCCAGATATTCCACTATTATTATATACAAAAAAATGATGGAAAATATTACATATGAAAAAACCCACATATGAGTGTCCATAGCAGCACATTTGTAATAGCCAAAAGATTTTTAAAAAATCAACCTGAATGCCATGGACTGATGAATGGATACACATGTGTTATACCCATACAATGCAATATTATTTGGCCATGACCATGAATGAAGTGCTACAACACAGATGAACTTTGAAAATATTATGGCAAGTGAATGCTGCCAGACACAAAAGGCGCATATTGTATAATTCCATTTACATTATATATACAGAGTAGATAAATCCATACAGTCAGAAAGTAGATTAAATGATTGCCAGGGCTAGGGAGTGGGAGAAATGGAGTCACTGCTTAATGGGTATGAGTTTTCCTTTTGGGTGATAAAATTAGTTTGGAACTAGATAAAGGTAATTGTTGCACAGCAATTTGAATATACCAAATGACTTTTTTTTTATGTTTATTTTTGAGACAGAGAGAGAGAGCATGAGCTCAGTAAGGGCAAAGAAAGAGGGAGACACAAAATCTGAAGCAGGCTCCAGGCGCACAGTTGTCAGCAGAGTCCCACGCGGGGCTCAAACTCATAAACTGTGAGATGATGACCTGAGCTAAGTCAGAAGACTGATGAGCCACCTAGGTGCCACAAATATACTAACCACCTTTGAATTGTACATATTAGAATAATTAATTTTATATAATAATTTTTACACCAATTAATATAATTATTATTGAACTCCACCAAAGGCTATTTAGGTTAGAACACCTGGACCACATCTTACTTTAAAAAAATAAAGCTAAATAGTTTACCAAATAATTCTAAAGGCAGAGCCATAGTTAATAACCACTCTGACTAACAGAGCTGAGGAAAAAAAAAATGGATCTTTAGGTGACAGCCATAGGTGATTGTAAAGCTGACCTGCAACTAATTGCTTATCATCTCAACCTCAGGATCTTTTTCCATAATAAGGAGAAATTACATCAAAACAAACCTTGTGATACAGGAAGTTAAAAACAAAATAATACTTTAAGACGTGTTCTCCTTAGAAGAGTCTTCAAGAGCACAGTGTAGGAAGATCTTGGGCTCACCTCCTACCACAGACACACCAAAGTTACAATTACACATAGAACAATTCTCCACAAAAGAGACTTGAAGACTAAAAAAGTTGTTCCACAACAATGGGGAAGATAAGCCACATTGAGATGGGCAGGAAGGGCAGAGAAGCAGTTTTGTCAGGACCCCTACTTTCAATGCAGCAACCCACAAGCATGAAGCAGATCATACATGCACAGTTCCTCTCTAAGGAGCAAGGGGCTTAAGCTCCACATTGGGCACTCCAGGCGATTAGACCTTTACTAGAATGGCTAGCCCCCAAAATGACTAGTTTTGAAATCAAGTGGGACTAACATCTGGGAAACCCAGAGGGTTGTACATCTTGAAGGGCTTACATGCAGTCTTACTTGCTAGGAAACCTAAAACACAGGTAGTAGCTTGAGAAATGCCTGGACAGTATGAGAGGGAAATTAGTTAACAAGTCTCACCAAAGGGGCAGTGATCTGTTGAACATCTGTCGAGGAACAGAGGCAGTGGCAGACACCATTATTTTTTAAGTCTTCTTATTCCTTGCTAGCCTGGTCTGTGCCATTTTTTGCATTCTTAATCTTCCTTGCTACCATTGTTCCCTTGCCCCAGAAATACTCTGCAGCCCCCACACTGCTAGACCTGGCACACAGGGTTGTCTTAGTTTGGACTTGTTTACCATGGCTCCCACTCCACAGAACGTGGTGAACAGGCTTGCTCCAATTCAGCACTCCTCCATAACCAATGCTGCCCCACTAGACACAAGGTTGGGCTTCCCTGAACCAGTGCTCCTCCACTGTGACACTTTTCTCCCCTGCCCCAGAGGGCATATGCTACTCACACAAAGGACCTCCTGTGAATGCCTGGTTCATCTGGCCAAGAATGTTTGCATTGTACTGAAACAATTGGAGAAACAGAGCTTGGCAGGCTATCACTATCACAGCACTGCACAGATGGAAGCACACCTCCTCAACCTTACACTGACCATTCCATCCAGACTGGGAGAAACAGATGATTCACCTAACACATAGATATAAACAAAGAAAGTCAGGACAAAGGAGAAAAAGGAATATATTTCAAATAAAATAATAAGATAAAACTTCAGAAGGGGTGTCTCTGTGTGGTTCAGTCTGTTAAGCATCCAACTCTTGATTCAGCTCAGGTCATGATCCTCATGGTTGTGAGATCAAACCCCATGTCAGACTCCTCACTGACAGCATGGAGTCTGTTTGGGATTCTCTCTCTCCCTCTCTCTCTCTGCCCCTCCCCTGCTCATGCTCTATCTCTCTCAAATAAATAAACTTAAAAAAAAAACACTAGGAAAAGTCCTTAATGGAATGGAGATAAGATATCTGCTTAATAAAGATTTCAAAGTAATGTTATAAAGATGCTCACCAAACTCGAGAGGAGAATGGATGAACACAGTGAGATCTTCAACAAAGAGATACCTAATATAAGAAAGCTCTAATAGAACATAGAGAGCTGAAAAATATAATAATCAAATGTTAAAATATACTAGAGGGGTTCAAAAGCAGATTGGATGAAGCAGAAGAACGGATCAGTCAGCTGGAAGAGAAAGCAATGGGAAATCACCCAGACAGTGCAGCAATAAGAAAAAATAAATAAAAAGGTAAAGACTCCTTAAGAGATCTCTGAGTCACCTCAAGTGAAATAACATATTGGTCTTGGAAGAAGAGAGAAAAAGGGCCAGAACACTTATTGACTAAATAATGGCTGAAACTTTCTTAATCTGGGGAAAGAAACAGGTATCCAGGCCCAGGAAGCCCAGAGAATCCCAAATAAAATGACCAAAACAGATGTACACAAAGACAAATTATAATTAAAATGGCAAAAGTTAAAGATAAAAAGAGAATCTTAAAAGCATCAAGAGAAAAACAACTTCTTATGAATAAATAAAACTCCATAAGGAAATCAACAAATTTCTCAACAAAAACTATGCAGGCCAGAAGAGAGTAACACAATATACTCAAAGTGATGAAATGAAAATAATTCCAAACCAAAATTCTCTACCCATCAGAGTTAACACTCAGAATTGAAGGAGAGATCAAGGGTTTCTCTGGTAAGTAAAGGTTGAAGGAGTTCATCACCATTAAAACAGTCTTACAAGAAATGTTAAAGAAACTTCTTTGACTTGAAAAGAAATAGCCCTAAATAATAACAAAAACCATGCATAAAAAATCTCACTGTAAACAAAAAACACACAAGAAAGAAGTGTATCAATTACACAAAGGAAGTAAAAAACAAAAGTAGTAAAATTAACTAAAGCTGCAATAATTAGTTAAGGAAGGCAAAACATAAAAGGGGGGGGAAGTAAAAAAGTAAAGTTTTGGATTATGTTCAGATTTAACTTGCTATCAGCTTATGGGATCACAAAAAATTCTGAATAGCCAAAGTGATCTTGAAAAAAGGAAAGCTGAAGGTATCACTCTCCCTGACTTCAAACTATATTACAAAGCCACAGTAATCAAAGCAATATGGTACTGGCATAAAAGGAGACATGCAGATCAATGGAACAAAATTGAAAGCCTAGAAATAAATCCATACATAGGTGGACAATTTGTTTATGACAAAGGGACTAAGAATATACAATGGAGAAGAAAACCAATAAATATTGGTGGGAAAACTGGTCAGTCACATACAAAATAATGACACCACATCACTCTTTTACATCATACACAAAAATTAAGTAAAATGGATTAGACTTGAACACAAGACCTGAAACAATACAACCCCTAGAAGAAAATATAGGCAGTAACCTCCTTGACATTAGTCTTAGTGATATTTTTATGTATCTGACTCCAAAAGCAAGGAAAACAAAAGCAAAAATTAACAAATGAATCTACAACAAACTAAAACTCATTTTGCACATCACAGGAAACCATCACCAAAACACAATGGCAACCTACTGATAGAAGATATTTATAAATCACATATCCAAAAGTTGTTAATATTCAAAATATGTAAAGAGCTCATAAAACTTAAAAACCAAAAAAAAAAAAAAAAAAAACAACCTCATTAGAAAGTGGACATAGGGAGGGATCCTGGGAAGATGGCGGCGTAGGAGGACGCTGGGCTCACCACGTGTCCTGCTGATCACTTAGATTCCACCTACACCTGCCTAAATAACCCAGAAAACCGCCAGAAGACTAGCAGAATGGAGTCTCCAGAGCCAAACGAAGATAAGAGGCCCACAGAAGAGGGTAGGAAGGGCAATGAGGCGTTGCGCGCTCCACCCACTGGCGAGAGGGAGCTGGGGCAGAGGGGCAGCCCACCGGCCAAGCAGACCCCCGAGTCTGGTTTGCAAAAGTGGAGGGGCTGGACGGAATGTGTTCCGACAGCAAGCGGGACTTGACATCTGGAAGGTTATAAGCTAAGGTTATAAGCTGACAGAGCTCAGCTTGGCGGGGAACAAAGACACTTGCCAGCTCCATCTCCCTCATCCATACCCCAGCCAAAATCCCAAAGGGAACCAGTTCCTGCCAGGGAACTTGCTTGGACCACGAAAACACCCAAAGCTGTGCTTCTGCGGATCCATCCCTCTGGCGGGTCTGACTCCCTCCCGGTGCCACAGGGCCCCTCCCGAAGCAGATCTCCAAAGGAAAAGCGACCTGAGCCGGCCCCTCCCGCCCCTGTGCAACTTGCCGATCCACCCCAGTAATAACGCCAGATCCCCAGCACCACAAGCCTGGCAGTGTGCAAGTAGCCCAGATGCGCCACCCCACCCCACAGTGTATCCCGCCACTAGGAGAGGGGGAGAAAAGGCACACACCAGACTGACCGTGGCCCCAGCAGTGGTCTGGGGGCAGACATCAGTTCTGACTGCAGCACTGCCCACCAACGCAAGTTATTCAAGACGGCACAGGGGAAGTGTCCCCCAGTCCCGCACCACTCCAGGGACTATGCAAAATGGCGACACACAAGAATTCCTCTCAGAAAAACATGCAGAAAATAACAACAGCTAATGAACTGATCAAAAATGATTTAAACAATATAACAGAAAGTGAATTTAGAATAATAGTCATAAAATTAATCACTGGGCTTGAAAACAGTATAAAGGACAGCAGAAAATCTCTTGCTACAGAGACCAAGGGACTAAGGAACAGCCAGGAGGAGCTAAAAAAGGCTGTGAACGAGTTGCAAAATAAAAAGGAGACAACTATGGCTCGGATTGGAGAGGCAGAGGAGAGAAGAGGTGGACTAGAAGATAAAATTATGGAAAAAGAAGAAGCTGAGAAAAAGAGAGATAAAAAAAATCCAGGAGTATGACGGGAAAATTAGAGAAATAATTTATGCATAATTGGTATTCCAGAGGAGGAAGAGAGAGGGAAAGGTGCTGAAGGTGTACTTGAAGAAATAATAGGTGAGACTTCCCGGATCTGGGGAAGGAAAAAGGCATTCCTTCAAGAGGCACAGAGAACTCCCTTCAGACGTAACTTGAATCGAACTTCTGCATGACATATCATAGTCAAACTGGCAAAATACAAGGATAAAGAGAAAATTCTGAAAGCAGCTAGAGATAAACGTGCTCTAACATATAAAGAGAGACCTATAAGACTCGTAACCGATCTCTCTACTGAAAATTGACAGGCTAGAAAGGAATGGCAGGAGATCTTCAATGTGATGAACAGAAAAAAATATGCAGCCGAGAACCCTTTAATCAGCAAGTCTGTCATTTAGAATAGAAGGAGAGATAAAGGTCTTCCCAAACTAACAAAAACTGAAGGAATTCATCACCACTAAACCAGCCCTACAAGAGATCCTAAGGGGGATCCTGTGAGACAAAGTACCAGAGACATAGGTACAAGCATGAAACCTACAGACATCACAATGACTCTAAACCCGTATCTTTCCATAATAACACTGAATGTAAATGGATTAAATGCGCCAACCAAAAGACATAGGGTATCAGAATGGATAAAAAAACAAGATCCATCTATTTGCTGTCTACAAGAGACTCATTTTAGACCTGAGGACACCTTCAGATTGAGAGTGAGGGGATGGAGAACTACGTATCAAGCCACTGGAAGTCAAAAGAAAGCTGGAGTAGCCATACTTACATCAGACAAACTAGACTTTAAATTAAAGGCTGTAACAAGAGATGAAGAAGGACATTATATAATAATCACAGGGTCTATCCATCAGGAAGAGGTAACAATTATAAATGTCTATGCACCGAATACGGAAGCCTCCAAATATATAAAACAATTACTCAGAAACATAAGCAACCTTATTGATAAGAATGTGGTCATTGCAGGGGACTTTAACACCCCACTTACAGAAATGGATAGATCAGCTAGACACACGGTCAAAAAAGAAACAAGGGCCCTGAATGATACATTGGATCAGATGGACTTGATGATATATTTAGAGCACTGATCCCAAAGCAACAGAATATACTTTCTTCTCGAGTGCACATGGAACATTCTCCAAGATAGATCACATTCTGGGTCACAAAACAGCCCTTCATAAGTATACAAGAATTGAAATCATACCATGCATACTTTCAAACCACAATGCTATGTAGCTTGAAATCAACCACAGGAAAAAGTCTGGAAAACCTCCAAAAGCATGGAGGTTAAAGAACACCCTACTAAAGAATGAATGGGTCAACCAGGCAATTTGAGAAGAAATTTTAAAAAATATATGGAAACAAACGAAAATGAAAATACAACAATCCAAATGCTTTGGGATGCAGCAAAGGCAGTCCTGAGAGGAAAATACATTGCAATCCAGACCTATCTCAAGAAACAAGAAAAATCCCAAATACAAAATCTAACAGCACACCTAAAGGAAATAGAAGCAGAACAGCAAAGGCAGCCTAAACCCAGCAGAAGAGAAATAATAAAGATCAGAGCAAAATAAACACTATAGAATCTAAAAAAATGGTAGAGCAGATCAACGAAACCAAGAGTTGGTTTTTTGAAAAAATTAACAAAATTGATAAACCTCTAGCCAGGCTTCTCAAAAAGAAAAGGGAGGTGACACAAATAGCTACAATCATGAATGAAAATGGAATTATTACAACCAATCCCTCAGAGATATAAGCAATTATCAGGGAATACTATGAAAAATTATATGCCAACAAACTGGACAACCTGGAAGAAATGGACAAATTCCTAAACACCCACACTCTTCCAAAACTCAATCAGGAGGAAATAGAAAGCTTGAACAGACCCAGAACCAGCGAAGAAATTGAATCGGTTATCAAAAATCTCCCAACAAATAAGAGTCCAGGACCAGATGGCTTCCCAGGGGAGTTCTACCAGCTGTTAAAGCAGAGATAATACCTATCCTTCTCAAGCTATACCACGAAATAGAAAGGGAAGGAAAACTTCCAGACTCATTCTATGAAGCCAGTATTCCTTTGATTCCTAAACCAGACAGAGACCCAGTAAAAAAAGAGAACTACAGGTCAATATCCCTGATGAATACGGATGAAAAAATTCTCAATAAGATACTAGCAAATCGAATTTAACAGCATATAAAAAGAATTATTCACCATGATCAAGTGGGATTCATTCCTGGGATGGAGGTCTTGTTCAACATTCGCAAATCAATCAACGTGATACATCACATTAATAAAAGAAAAGAGAAGAGCCATATGATCCTGTCAATCAGTGCAGAAACATTTGACAAAATTCAGCATCCTTTCTTAATAAAAACCCTCAATGGGGCGCCTGGGTGGCTCAGTCGGTTAAGCATCCGACTTCGGCTCAGGTCATGATCTCGTGGTCCGTGAGTTCGAGCCCCGCGTCAGGCCCTGGGCTGACAGCTCAGAGCCTGGAGCCTGCTTCAGATTCTGTGTCTCCCTCTCATTCTGACCCTCCCCCATTCATGCTCTGTCTCTCTCTGTCTCAAAAATAAATAAAACATTAAAAAAAAATTTAAAAAAAAAACCCTCGAGAAAGGCGGGATAGAAGGAACATACATAAAGATCATAAAAGCCATTTATGAAAAGCCCACAGCTAACATCATCCTCAATGGGGAAAAAACTGAGAGCTTTTTCCCTTAGATAAGGAAAACGACAGAGATGTCCACTCTCACCACTGTTGTTTAACATAGTGTTGGAAGTTCTGGCATCAGCAATCAGACAACAAAAGGAAATCAAAGGCATCAAAATTGGCAAAGATGAAGTCAAGCTTTCACCTTTTGCAGATGACATGATATTATACATGGAAAATCCGATAGACTCCACCAGAAGTCTGCTAGAACTGATACATGAATTTAGGAAAGTTGCAGGATACAAAATCAATTTACAGAAATCAGTTGCATTCTTATACACTAATAATGAAGCAACAGAAAGACAAATAAAGAAATTGATCCCATTCACAATTGCACCAAGAAGCATAAAATACCTAGGAATAAATCTAACCAAAGATGTAACAGATCTATGTGCTGAAAACTATAGAAAGCTTATGGAGGTAATTGAAGAAGATATAAAGAAATGGAAAAACATTCCATGCTCATGGATTGGAAGAATAAATATTGTCAAAATGTCAATACTACCCAAAGCTATCTACACATTCAATGCAATCCCAATCAAAATTGCACCAGCATTCTTCTCGAAACTAGAACAAGCCATCCTAAAATTCATATGGAACCACAAAAGGCCCCGAATAGCCAAAGTAATTTTGAAGAAGAAGACCAAAGCAGGAGGCATCACAATCCCAGACATTAGCCTCTACTACAAAGCTGTCATCATCAAGACAGCATGGTATTGGCCAAAAAACAGACACACAGACCAATGGAATAGAATAGAAACCCCAGAACTAGACCCACAAAAGTATGGTCAACTAATCTTTGACAAAGCAGGAAAGAATATCCAATGGAAAAAAGACAGTCTCTTTAACAAATGGTGCTGGAAGAACTGGACAGCAACATGCAGAAGATTAAAACTAGACCACTTTCTCACACCATTCACAAAAATAAACTCAAAATGGATAAAGGACCTGAATGTGAGATAAGAAACCATCAAAACCCTAGAGGAGAAAGCAGGAAAAGACCTCTCTGACCTCAGCTGTAGCAATTTCTTACTTGACACATCCCCAAAGGCAAGGGAATTAAAAGCAAAAATGAACTACTGGGACCTTATGATGATAAAAATCTTCTGCACAGCAAAGGAAACAACCAATAAAACTAAAGGCAGCCAACGGAATGGGAAAAGATATTTGCAAATGACATATCGGACAAAGGGCTAGTATCCAAAATCTATAAAGAACTCACCAAACTCCACACCCAAAAAACAAATAACCCAGTGAAAATGGGCAGAAAACATGAATAGACACTTTTCTAAAGAAGACATCCGGATGGCCAACAGGCACATGAAAAGATGCTCAATGTCGCTCCTAATAAGGGAAATACAAATCAAAACCACACTCAGATATCACCTCATGCCAGTCAGAGTGTCCAAAATGAACAAATCAGGAGACTATAGATGCTGGAGAGGATGTGGAGAAACGGGAACCCTCTTGTACTTTTGGTGGGAATGCAAATTGGTGCAGCCACTCTGGAAAACAGTGTGGAGGTTCCTCAAAAAATTAAAAATAGACCTACCCTATGACCCAGCAATAGCACTGCTAGGAATTTACCCAAGGGATACAGGAGTACTGAGGCATAAGGGCACTTCTACCCCAATGTTTATAGCAGCACTCTCAACAATAGCCAAATTATGGAAAGAGCCTAAATGTCCATCAACTGATGAATGGATAAAGAAACTGTGGTTTATATACACAATGGAATAGTATGTGGCAATGAGAAAGAATGAAATATGGCCTTTTGTAGTAATGTGGATGGAACTGGAGAGTGTGATGCTAAGTGAAATAAGCGATACAGAGGAAGACAGATACCATATGGTTTCACTCTTATGTGGATCCTGAGAAACTTAACAGAAACCCATGGGGGCGGGGAAGGAGAAAAAAAAAGGGGTTAGAGTGGGAGAGAGCCAAAGCATAAGAGACTGTTAAAAACTGAGAACATACTGAGGGTTGATGGTGGGTGGGGGGGAGGGGAGGGTGGGTAATGGGTATTGAGGAGGGCACCTTTTGGGATGAGCACTGGGTGTTGTATGGAAACCAATTTGACATAAACTTCATATAGTGAAAAAATAAATAAATAAATAAACAAATAAATAAAAATGGGAAAAAAAAGTGGACATAGACCTGAATAGGCATTTTCCAAAGAAGTCATACAGATAGCCAACAGACATATGAAAGTTATCTTCAACATCACTAATTATTACAAAAATGCAAATCAAATGTGATTACAATGTGATATTACCTCACACCAGTTAGATTGGCTCTCATCAAAAAGATAAGAAATGACAAGTATTGGAGAGAATTTGGACACAAAAGAATCCTCATACACTATTGGTGGGAATACAAATTGGTGCTGCTACTATGGAACCCAGTATGAAGATTTTTCAAGAAATTAAGAATAGAATTACCATATGATGCAGCTATTCTACTCCTGAGTATTTATCCAAAAAAATATGAGAATACTAATTTAAAAATATATATGCACCCCAATTTTCATAGAAGCATTATTTGCAATAGCCAAGAAAAGGAAACAACTTAAGTGTCCCTAAGATAAATAGATAAAGAAGATTTGTTATAAACACATAATGAAATACTACTCAGCCATAATAAAGATATAAATCTTGCCATTTGCAACATAGATGGACCTTCAGGGTATGTTAGGTGAAATAAGTCATAAAGTGAAAGGCAAAAGCAGGATGATATCACTCAAAAATGGAATCTAAAAACAAAACAAAACAAAACAAAACAAAACACCACAACTGAAACAAACCAAACAAGTGAGTGGGAAAAAAATTCATAGACATAAAGAGATTGATGTTTACAGAAGGGAAGGAGTTTGGAGGTGCAAAAAATGGATGAAGGTGGTCAAATAGATGGTGATGGATGGTAATAGAATTTGGATGTGACTACTTTGTCATGAATACAGATGTCAATTTATAATGTACACCTGAAACCTAGTGTTTATACCAATTTCACCTCAATAAAAGACACACTTGTGCTACTTGGCACTGTTGAATTCAACACTATGAACATAAAATCTCCTTCATTACTAGTGAAGAAATAAATTGTTCTGGAAAATACAAAGGGAGTTGATGTGTGCATTTTACATGATAGCTGGTTATAGAATTAAAGAGAAATGCTATAATTAGTACTTTCCAAGGCACTAATTTGTCTGACATGTTAATATTAAAAAGTCATTTCAACTCAATTTTTCTGTCAAGGACAGGTAGAGCAGGGTTGATATCCACCTTTTTTTTCCCTCCTACTTACAACAAGAATTTATATTTCATTCATGAAAACCACAATGCACCAGAGACAGACCCGTATGTGGTTCTCATTGTTCACTTCAGGCCAACCTGGAAGCCCTTTTAGCAGAATAATTTGAATGGCTGAAGCCACAGGATCTAAAGTCTGCAAGCTTAATTTCATACCCCAGCTTACCAACTATTTTCTGTGTGACAATAAGCAAGTCACTTACCATCTCTGATCTCTGGTTTCTTATCTTGAAACCTGTTGTTAGGATAAAATAAGATTATTTTTGTTTGTTTGTTTTGTTTTTATTTTTATTTGTTTTTAATTTTAATTTTTTAAAATTTACATCCAAATTAGTTAGCATATAGTGCAACAATGATTTCGGGAGTAGATTCCTTAGTGCCTCTTACCTATTTAGCACATCCTCCCTCCCACAACCCCTCCAGTAACCCCCAGTTTTTTCCCCATATTTATGAGTCTCTTCTGTTTTGTCCCCCTCCCTGTTTTTATATTATTTTTGTTTCCCTTCCCTTATGTTCATCTGTTTTGTCTCTTAAAGTCCTCATATGAGTGAAGTCATATGATTTTTGCCTTTCTCTGACTGGCTAATTTCACTTAGCATAATACCCTCTAGTTCCATCCACGTAGTTGCAAATGGCAAGATTTCATTCTTTTTGATTGCCAAGT
>NC_064817.1:61304812-61356010 GCF_023721935.1 Panthera uncia | reverse complement strand
ATACACATATATATACACACATATATGTGTATATATATATGTATATATATACATATATATATATATATACACATGTGTACATGAATGGACATTTAGGCTCTTTCCATACTTTGTCTATTGTTGATAGTGCTGCTATAAACATGGGGGTGCATGTGTGCCTTTGAAACAGGACACCTGCATCCCTTGGATAAATGCCTAGTAGTTCAATTGCTGGGTCATAGGGTAGTTCTATTTTTAGCTTTTTGAGGAACCTCCATACCGTTTTCCAGAGTGGATGCACCAGCTTGCATTGCCACCAACAATGCAAAAGAAATCCTCTTTCTCTATATCCTCATCAACAAAATAAGATTAAATTTCTAAAATACCTAGCAGGGGGCACTTGGGTGGCTCAGTCAGTTAAGTGTCTAACTTTTGATTTTGGGTTAGGTCATGATCTCACAGTTCATGATATTGAACCCTGAATCAGGTTTCTCATTGACAGTGTACAGCCTGCTTGGGATTCACTCTCTCCCTCTCTCTCTGCCCCTACCCTGCTTTCACATGCTCTCTCTCTCTTAAAATAAATAAACATTTTAATAAGTTTAAAATAAAATAAAATAAAATAAAATAAAATAAAATAAAATACCTGGCAGAACTGGAAGATGACAGCAGAATAGGAGGACTCTAGTCCTGTATTGTCCCACAAATACAAATCGATAGCTATCAAATCATTCTAAATACCACCCCCACAAATGACCCGAAGACTGGAAGAACAAACTCCACAACTAAAGGTATGAAGAAACCACATCAAAGAAGGTATTAAGTGCAGAGATGTGGTTTGGGAGGGAAATGGATCATGGCTGCTGTAGTAGGAAGGGAGCTCTGGTCATGGAGAAGGGCAAAAGACAGACTAACATACAGGAGAGAGCATTGGGAAAACAAATTTGTATAGTGATTGGCTTAGAAAGCCAGAGGGGCCAAATTGTGTGATTTCTGGGCAACCAGTGGGGCTTCAATCCTGAAATTTTAAAGGTCAGTAGGCTTGGCTGGGATAGAGGCTGGAGGGCTTTGGGGCTGCTTTTGGAAAGAAGGCAGGCAAACAACCAGAGGACACATAGTATGGAAACATAAATCTGAAGAGCACATGAGGAACACATTGCAGATGTTATTTGCTTATTTCAGAGCATGTCTCAGAGTCAGCATTCTTGGAGAGACATCTCCAAGAACAAAGGAACTGGCCAACATCATTTCCTTACCCGATGCCTCAGCATAAACACAGAGACACCTTTGAAAACCAGTCTGCCCCTAACCCTAGCTACCTAACTTGTTTACACCAAGCTCTGCCCTCCTTTGATCCAGTGGAACCACACTTCCAAGTTTTGCTTGTCTCAGTCCCAGTGTGGTGGGCCCCCTCCCCAAGAAGAATGGTCCAAAGCCCTGCACATACCACATCTCCTAACTTGGGAGTTTGGTAGTGTCTCAGTTCCAGTGGTGGTGTTGACAGATTTCATTTCACAGATACATGAGAGCACACCTAGTTAAAATGCACCACATTCAGGCAAGGAAGCAAGTACTGCCTAAAATAGGCAAAGAGAGCGTCTGCAAAGGACTGGCCTGAAGGATAAAGTAACCAGAACAAAAGATCACAGTACATGAAGGACACATTGGACACACTCTTGGATATACCAGACCCTGGAAAACAGGGGGGTGCACTACAGGACCTCTTCTTCAAAACATCATTACCCTCAAGGACAGAAGATATAGCAGACTTTCCAAACACAGAGAAACAGGTAACAATACTTAGAAAAATGAGAAGACAGAGAAATTTGTCCCAAAGATAAAGACCAGGACAAGGGCACACCATATATCTAAGTCAAACAAATATGAGTAATATGATTGATAGAGTATTTAAGCAATAATCATAAGGATACTCACATGACTGGAGAAAAGATTGGAAGCCATGAGTAAGAACACAGAAATAAGGAATAAAAACAGAAATAAAGGGCTCAGTAAACAAAATGAAGAACACACTTGATGGAATGAACAGCAGACTGGAAGAAGCAGAGGAATGAATTTAAGACCTAAGAGATAGAGTGGCTGGGAATTAATCAAGCTTAACAAAAGAGAAAAATAATTATGCAAAACAAGAATAAACTTAGGGAACTCAGTGACTACATGAAATAATAATAGCATTGCTATTACAGGGGCCCTAGAAAAAGAAGATATAAAAAAAGGGACAGAAAATTAATTTGAAGAAATAATAGCTGACAAGTTCCTTAATCTGGGGAAAGAACAGAGATACCCAATCCAGGAGTCACAGAGAACTCCCAACAAAATCAACAGAAGCTGATCCACACCAACACATATTGTAATAAAATTTGCAAATGCTGTGATAAAGAAAAAAATAAAACAGCAATACAGGGGAATCTGGGTGGCTCAGTTGGTTAAGTGTCTGATTCTTGGTTTCAGCTCAGGTCATGATATCACAATTTATGGGATTGAGCCCCATCAAACTCTGTGCTGACAGTGCAGAACCTGCTTGGGATTTTCATTCTCCCTCTATCTCTGACCCTCCCCTACTTGTGTGTGTATGTTCTCTCTCTTTCTTTTGCACTGTCTGTCAAAATTAATTTAAAAAAAATAATTAAAATAAATTAAAAAAGACAGCAAGGCAAATGAAGACAGTAACATACTTGGGAAACCCCATAAGGGTAGCAGGGGATGTTTCAGCAGAAACTTTCCAAGCTAGAAGAGAGAGGCATGATATATTCAAAGTGCTGGAAGGGGAAAATATGCAGGCAAGGATACTCTACCTAGCAAGGCTATCATTCAGAATATAAAAAGAAATATTTCCCCAGACAAAAACTAAAAGAGTTCATGACTACAAAGGCAGCCCTGCAAGAAATATTAAAGGGGACTGTTTGAGTGGAAAGGGGAGACCAAAAGTGACGCTGTGAAGGTAAAAAACATAAAAAACTTAAAATTAATATTTATGTAAAAAAATAAGTCAAATAACTCACAAAATAAAAGAATGTAAGATATGACAACATATACTGAAACATGGGGAGGAGAGGAGTAAAGAATGGGTTCAAACTTAAATGACAATCAACTTAATATAGAACAGGTTCTTATGCATAACCGGTTCTAAATAAACCTAATGGTAACCATATATCAAAAACCACTAACACTTATGCAAAGAATAAAGATAAATAAATCCAAATATATTACTAAAAAAATCAGCAAAACATTAAAAAGAGAAAGATTAAAGAGTATCTGAGAAAATCTTCAGAAACAACCACAAACCAAGTAATAAAATGAAAATAAACACATACCTATAAATAATTACTTTGAATGTAAATGGATTAAATTCTCCAGTCAAAATATATAGGATGACAAACTGGATGAAAAACACAAGCCTATTTATATGCTTCATACAAAAGACTTATTTTAGACATAACAACAGCTGTAAATTGAAAGTGAGGGGATAGAGAAACATCTATCATGCAGATGAATGTAAAAAGAAAGCCAGAGTAGCACTCCTTGTTTCATACAAAATAGGCTTTAAAACAAAGACTGCAACAAGAGACAAAGAAGAACACCATGTAATAATAAAGGGGACAATCAAACAAGAAGATATAACAATTATAAGTATTTCTGCACCCAACATAGGAGCTCAAACACATAAAACAATAACAAACATAAGGAAAGTAATCAATAAAAATACAGTAACAGTAGGGGACTTTAACCCTCTACTTACATGAATGGACAGATCATCTAAACAGAATATCAACAAGCAACAATGCTTTGAATGAAACACTGAAAAAGAATGATTTAACAGATATATTCAGAACATTCCATCCCCAAACAACAGTATCCACATTGTTTTCAAGTGTACATGGAAATTTCTTCACAATACATCGCATATTAGACCACAAAACAGGCTTCAACAAATTCAAGAAGGTCAAAATCATACCATGCATCTTTTCTGACCACAAATCAATGAAACTAGAAGTCAACCACAAGAAAAAATCTAGAAAGACCACAAATATATGGAGGTTAAATAATACACTACTAAACCATGATTGGGTCAATCAAGAAATAAAAGAAGAAATGAAAAATGTACATGGAAACAAATGAAAAAATAACACATCTATAGGACAAAGCAGAAGTAATTCAAAGCAGAAGTTCAAATAAAACTTTATTTACACAGGATACAATATGGATGAAATGACAACATGGTAAGTAAGCCAGGAACAGAAGAACAAATATTATATGAATCCACTTGTATGAGGTATCTAGAATACGCAAAGTCATAGAGACAGAAAATAGAATAGTGGTTACCAGGGGCTCTGAGGAATAAAGATTTGGGACTTAGTGCTTAATGGGTACAGTTTCATTTGGGGACAATGAAAAGTTCTGGAAATGGATAGTGGCAATGAACATCACACATATATTTAATGCCACTGAGCTGTATACTTCTAAATGGTTAAAATGGTAAATTTTATGTTACCTATATTTTACTACAATTAAAAAGAAAACTTCAGTTCACAAAAACAGGCACCTGGTCCTTGGGTCATAGTTTGCCAGCTCCCTGATGCAAACTCCCCTTTGTCTTACCGACTGTGCTCCTTTCTTTGCCTCATATATCTTTGCTGTTGTTTCTGCTGCTGCACCTGCTCTTTATTTCATGCCTTGACTAACCACAAAACAGAAACAATTCTAAGAGGAAAGTTTATAGCAATGCAGGCTACCACAAGAAGTGAGAAAAATCTTAAATAAAAAAACCTAATTAATATCCACAGGAGCTAGAAAAAGAACAAATACACCTAAAGCCATCAGAAGGAAGGCTTAGAGCAGAAATAAATGATATAGAAAACAAAACAAAACAAAACAATGGACCAGATAAATGAAACCAGGAGCTGGTTCGTTGAAAAACTCAATAAAATTGATAAACCTCTGGCCATGAAATCAAGAAAAAAAGAGAAAGGACTCAAAAACATCACAAATAAGAGAGAATAAATAACAACCAACACCACAGAAATACAACAAATTATAAGAGAATATTTTATTTTATTTTATTATTTAAATTTTAGTAAACATACAGTACAATGTTGGTTTGTGGAGTAGAACTCAGTCATTTATTACTTACACACAACACCCAGTGCTCATCATGAGAAATGCCCTCTTTAATACACACCATCCATCTAGCCCATTCTCTACCCTCCTCCTTTTTAAAAAACTTATATGCCAACAAAGTGGAAAACCTAGAAGAGATAAATAAATTTCTAGAAACATATAAACTACAAGAATATATAAAATATAAATATAAAGTGGATATAAGATATAATATATAAACTGAAGAAGGAAGAAATAGGACATTTAAATAGATCGATTACCAGCAAGGAGATTGAATCAGTAATCAAAAAACTTCCTATGAACAAAACTCTAGGATCAGATTGATTCACAGGTGAATTCTAACAAGCATTTAAAAAAGAGTAATACCTATCCCTCTCAAACTATTCCAAAAAAAATAGAAAAGGAAGAGTAAGGAAACCTTCCAAATTCATTTTATGTGACCAGTGTTAGCATGATACCAAAACCAGATAAAGACTACTAAAAAAGAAAACTACAGGCCAATATCCATTATGAATATGGACGCAAAACTTCTCAATAAAATACTACCAATCCAAAGCCAACAATACATTTAAAAAATCAGTCACCACAATCTAACGGGATTTATTTCTAGATTTGCAAGTCAATCAATGGGACACACCACATTAATAAAAGAAAGAATAAGAACCATATGATTATTTCAATAGAGACAGAAAAAGCACTTGGAAAAGTCTAATATCCATTCATGGTAAAAACACTTAACAAAGTAGGTTCAGAGGGAACATACCTCAACATCATAAAGGCCATTTTTTAAAATCCCACAGCTAATATCATCTTCAATGTGGCAAAGCTGAGAGTTTTTCTTTACAGTCAGGAACAAGACAGGAATGTCCACTCTCACTACTGCTATCTAACATAGTACTGGAAGTCCTAGCCACAGCAAGTGACAACCAAAAGAAATGAAAGGCATCCAAATTGGTTAAGGAGGAAGTAAAACTTTCACTATTTACAGATGACATGATACTATATAGAGAAAGCCAGAAAGACTCCACCCCAAAACTGCTAGAACTGATATGTTAATTCAATAAATTGCAGGATATAAAATCAATGTACAGTAATCTGTTGCATTTTTATACACCAATAATAAAGCAACATAAAGAGAAATTAGGTAAACAGTTCCATTTACAATCATACCAAAATAATAAGATACCTAGGAATAAAACTAACTGAAGAGGTAAAAGATTTGTGCTCTGAGAACTATAAAACACTGATGAAAGAAATTAAAGATGAGACAAAGAAATGCTAAGTAAAATTAAAGTGGTATTTAAATTGAAAAAAAAGAAAAGAAAAAAAAGGAAACATAAATAAATAGTAAAATAGCCAGAAAAAAAGAAATGTAAAGGCATTCCATTATCATGAATTAGAAGACTAAATATTGTTAAAATGTATATACTATTGAAAGCAATCTATGCATTTAATGCAATCCCTATCAAAATACCCACCAACATTTTTCACAGAGCTAGAACAAATAATCCTAAAATTAGCATGGTACCACAAAAGACTCCAAACACTGAATAGCTCAGCAATATTGAAAAAGAAAATCAAAGCTGGAGTCATCACAATTTCAGACTTGAAGTTATATTAAAAGCTGTGGTTATTAAAACAGTATGGTACTGGCACAAAAATAGATACATAGATCAATAGAATAGAATAGAAAATCCAGGAATGAACCTACAATTCTATGGTCAATTAATCGTTGACAAAGTAGGAAAGAATATCCAATGGGAAATAGTCTTTTCAAAAAATGGTGTTGGAAAAACTGGACAGCTAAGTGCAGAAAAATGAAACTTAACCACTTTCTTATACCTTACACCAAAGGAAATTCAGAATGTATGAAAGACATAAATATAAGACTTGAAATCATAAAACTCCTGGAGGAGAACACAGGCAGTAACCTCTTTGACATTGGTAGTAGCAACTTCTTTCTAGACATGTCAAGAGAAACAAAAGCAGAAATAAACTATTTGGACTTTCATAAAAATAAAAGCTTCTGCATAGCAAAAGAAACAATCAGCAAAACTAAAAGGTAATACAGAATAGAAAAGAATATTTTCAAATGACATATTCAAGAAAGGGTTTGAATCCAAAATATATAAATAATTTGTTAAAGCACCCAAAATACGAATAATCAAATTAAAAAAGAAACAGAAATCATGAACATACATTTCTCCAGGGGAAGCATACAGATGACCAACAGGCACATGATAGGTGTTCCTCATCACATGACTATTAGGGAAATGCAAACTAAAACTATGAGACATCACCTCACAGCTGTCAGAATAACTAAAACCAACAACACAAGGAGGAATAAGCATTGGCAAGGATGTTGAGAAAAAGGAACCCTCATGCACTGTTGGTGGGAATGGAAACTTATGCAGCCACTGTGGAAAATAGTATGGAGTTTCCTCAATACTTATAAATAAAACTACCCTATGATTCAGCAATTGCACTTACAAGTATTTACACAAAGAATACAAAAACACTAATTCAAAGGGACACATGCACCTTTATGTTTATAGAAGTAATATTTACAATAGCCAATTTGTGGAAGCAACCCAAGTGTTCATTGATTGTTGAAAGGATAAAGAAAATACACACACACACACACACACACACACACACACGCACACACACACGATGGAATATTATTTGGCCATAAAAAAGAATGAAATCTTGTAATGTACAAGAACATGGATGGAGAGTATAATGGTAAAGGAAATAAGTGAGAGAAAAACAAATACCATAGATGTCACTCATATGTTGAATTTAAGAAACAAAACAAATTGCAAAGGAAAAAAGAGATAGAGAAATCAAGAAATAGGTATTTTGTGATAGAGGACAAATTGATAGTTACCAGAGAGGAGGTGGGTAGGGGGATGGGTTAAATAGGTGATGGGGATTAATTATTGCACTTATTGTGATGAGCAACAGGTGTTGCATGGACATGTTGAATCACTATATTGTACACCTGGAACTAATTTAAAAAAAAACCTGTATGTTAAAAGAATACTGAGGGAAAATTAAAAAAAAAAAAAAAAAAAAAAAAACCCTCCCAGAGTACATGCCACCACATTAAATAGTAAAATTAACTATAAAAAAATGTAACAGTTTATAACCCCCAATCTACCTTCCTTTGATATTTATGCCTAAAATGACTATCCCTACAACTTGGAGATCATTGATTTATATTAAAATGGAATTACCGGGGCACCTGGGTGGCTCAGTAGGTTAAGCATCTGACTTCTGCTCAGGTCATGACCTTGCAGTTCATGAGTTCAAGCACTGCGTTGGGCTCTGTGCTGAGAGCTCGGAGCCTGGAGCCTGCTTTGCATTCTGTGTCTCCATCTTATCTCTCTCTCTCTCTCTCTCTCTATCTCAAAACTAAATAAACTTTAAAATGGAATTACCTCCAGGAGGAGGACACAGCATTAGCTGTGCAGAATTGCAAGGACAGTAGGGTATGCTATCCAAAAACCCCACATTACCTATTAGTATATATTTCTGATACTAGGCCTGCTCTTTCCAGTGGTAGTGAATCTTGTTTGGAAAGCCTCCAAAGAATTACTTCTGTCCTTAATAGAAATAAATTTCCCTTTCCAGGAGTCATACTAAGTTCTCCCTCTCATGGATCAAAATATCTGTGCTTTCCACAAGTGTCAGTTGATTGTATACCTTATCCATAATGACTCCAGTCTCTCAAAAATACATTTCCCTCTCCTCAAGTGAGTAAATATTAATGGATACATTGTCTATCAGAGAGGCTTTCTTAAGAGATATTTTCTTATCATCAAACCCAATCACTTTTCTTTCCAGTGTGGCTTTGAGTGTAGAGTAACGCAGTGAAATAATAAGATCTTTTGGTTCTTTTTATTTTATTTATTTAATTATTTATTTATTTATATTAAATATAATTTATTGTCAAATTGGTTTCCATACAATACCCAGTGCTCATCCCAACAGGTGCCCTCCTCAATGCTCATCACCCACTTTCCCCTCTCCCCCACCCCCATCAACCCTCAGTTTGTTTTCAGTATTTAAGAGTCTCTTATGGTTTGCCTCTCTCCCTCTCTGTAACTTTTTTTCCCCTTTTCCCTCCCCATGGTCTTCTGTTAAGTTTCTCAGGATCCACATATGAGTGAATGATGCACAGGGGCACTTGTACCCCAATGTTTATAGCAGCAATTTCAACAATAGCCAAATTATGGAAATAACCTAAATGTCCATCAACTGATGAATGGATAAAGAAGATGTGGTTTATATATACAATGGAATACTACTTAGCAATGAGAAAGAATTAAATTTGGCCATTTGTAGCAATGTGGATGGAACTGGAGGGTATTATGCTAAGTGAAATAAGTCAGGCAGAGAAAGACAGACAACATGTTTTCACTCATATGTGAATCATCTTGGTTATTTTTAAACAAACTTGCTGACATTAAACCTCTCTGCCATTTGTTATAACAGAAAATAACATATAAGCCTAGGCCACAGTGTTCACAACTTCATTTCTTCCTATCCAATTTATTCATTTTGTAAGAAACTGAAGGGACATGCAGTCTATTCATTGACTTTTGAATGGCTTTTCCTTTAAGTTAAAGCTTAGAACAAAGATATGGCAAGCACACTGTTGAGGAAAGAAATGTGATCTCTAGATCCTCATCAGAAATGATCTTATCCTTTTTAAAAAAAATTATTTGAGAGAGAAAGAGAGAGTGGGTGTGGGGAAGGGACAGAGAGAGAAGGAGAGAAAGAATCCCAAGAAAACCCCAGCTGTCAGCTTAGAGGCCAAGGCAGGGCTTGATCTCATGAACCGTGAGATCATGACCTGAGCCAAAATCAAGAGTCGTTTGCTTAACTGACTAAGCCACTCAGGCACCCTGATATTATCCTTTATACTGGAGACACAAACCACCAAAGATTTCCTGAAGAAGTAAAATACCCACCACAATTGGGTCTTCCATTTTCCCTCTTACTTACACAAGTAGTATGCATTAATTGAGTCATTCATTCAGTTATTCATTTATAGAACATTATTGACTGCCTAATATGTTCCATGCATAGTGCTAGATCCTGGAGATACAGTGGTGAGCAAAAGAGATGGCCCCTACCCTCAAGAGGCTTACAGATTAGTAAAGTATAGAGGAATAAAATAAATTTATATTTGATTGTAATTACAAATTATTCAAATGTAATACAGAAAGAGTAAAAAGTGCTGTGAAGGAGTAGAACAGGGGAAATTAATTTAAACTGGGGAGTTAAAGGAGCCCTCTGTTTCAGTGACTTTGAAACTGAGAATGAAAATGAAAATGAATTTTTCAGGAATAACATTATAGGCAAAGATTTTGAGGTAGGGGTGGTCTTCAAATGTTCAAAGAACTGCTCAAATAGAGTAGTCCGTGAAGGGAAAGTAATAGGAAGTTAGTTCCTAGGAGAGGTCGGGGATCAAATAATGGAGAGTCTTTTGACTGTAGTAAAGAGCTTGGTTTGTAATACAAGTTTGATAGGTATCAACTGGTGGCTTCTAAGCAACAGATTTACATGACTTGATTCATATTTTTAGAAAAATATTTTCTGAGGTCTCAATGAAGAATGCATTCTAGGGATCAAAAGTAGAGTGAGAAGTCCATTAAAAAGGTAAGAGTAAACCAATTTGGAAAATGTATAAAAACACAGAATATTATTTTTGCCTTGAGGTAATCATTATTATGACTTTGGTGTCTTTCCTTCCTATTACTTATATAAACAAAAATGAAATTGTAATGTGTACATTGTTTTACAACCTACCTTTTTCATTAATGTTTTGAAGCCATTGTTTTAAATTTTGTAAACATCACAAATAAGATTTCTTAATTTTTTTAATGTTTATTTATTTTTGAGAGACAGAGACAGAGCACGAGTGGGGGAGGGGCAGAGATAGAGGAAGACATAGAATCTGAAGCAGGCTCCAGGCTCTGAGCTGTTGGCACAGAGCCCAACATGGGGATGGAACCCAGGAACTGTGAGATCATGACCTGGGCTGAAGTCAGACGCTCAACCAACTGAACCATCCAGATGCCCCACAAATAAGATTTCTTTAAGAGAGAGAAGGAGCACAAGCAGGGGAGAGAAGCAGAGGGAGAAAGAGAATCTTAAACAGGCTCAACGCTCAGTGCAGAGTCCAACATGGGGCTCGATCCTATGACCCTGGGATCATGTCCTGAGCTGAAATCAAGAGTTGAATGCTCAATTGACTAACACATTCAGGTGCGCCACAAATGTGATTTTTATTTATTTTTAATTTTGTTTATGTTTTAATTATTTATTTATTTTTGAGAGAGAGACAGAGAGAGTGAGTGGGGGAGGGGCAGAGAGAGGGAGAGAGAGAGAATCCCAAGCAGGCTTTGTGCTGTCAGCACAGAGCCTGACGCGGGGCTCAAACTCACACACTGTGAGATCATGACCTGAGCCGAAACCAAGAGTCGGACTCTTAACCGACTGAGCCACCCAGGCACCCCTAAAATGTGATTTTTAATAGAACTTTCTGGAAGGAGAAAAGGAAAAGGATAGACATTTCCTACTTCCCTGTTTAACTGGACTTGGGTCTGGTCCCTGTTTGAATCCTACTAGCTGTCCCCTGATGATAGTACCACTCATTATGGTCCACCTGGTTCCAGGTAAGCAGAGGATTGATAAGAAGACCTGGCTGTAGTATCAGCAGCCATAAAATATATTATCATTTAGGTTTTTTTCTTTAAAACTGTAAACTCATGTAGTCTTTATTCCTCTATCTCAGAGACTTTGTGCCTTATAATTTACCATGCCTCATGCACTTGAATCAATGTGCCTGGGCTTTTTTGCGAAAGTCTGACATTCCTTGTTAAAGCCACTGAATGGCTGAATCTAGATAGGGCCCCAGATACCATAAAGTCCAACCCTCTTTTTTGAGAGAAGAGGAAATTGAGACCCAGAAAGAGCTAGTGATTTGTGTCAGGTCACAGCAAATGAGCAGCACAACATGACCTAGACCTGAGGTCTTGTAAGTCCTAGGCCACAGTCTTTTCCTACAGCAGCAGCATTTCCTCATAATTATCAGCAATTCTAGGTTCCAGCACATGTGCACCAGTAACAGGGCCAAAGAGGAAGCAGAAACATGACAAAACCCAGGCCTGAAAGACTTTTAACAATTTGACTTTCCATAAAGCAATTATTGTCATTTTTCTGGCTTAAGGTTACTCAGCGCAGAGCCTGACACTGGGCTGGATCTTATGAAACATGAGGTCACAACCTGAGCCGAGATCAAGATTCAGACGCTTAACTGACGGAGCCACCCAGGTGCCCCTATTTACCTTATTCTTAAGTGACTTTCTTTTCTTTCTTTTCTTTCTTTCTTTCTTTCTTTCTTTCTTTCTTTCTTTCTCTTTCCTTCCTTTCTTTCTTTCTTTCTTCTTTCTTTCTTTCTTTCTTTCCTTCATTCATTTATTCATTTTTATTCTTATTTTTGAACCTGATTCATGTCACCTCTCTTATCTGTGGCCTCCCTGAGTCAACTTTTGAGACTTAAACATCAAATTTGTAAACTGAGTCAAACGAAGATGTGAAGACCTAATTACTGGTAGTAGATTTCTGAGATTTAAATAAGAGTAAATTTTAATTTTCACGAAAATAGTCATCTCACCCAAAGCTTATTTGTATATGACAAAGATTTGCTATATCCTTGAATCAGCCTCTGTTACTAGATATTGAGAATACTATTTTTATGCAGAGGACTAGAATGGCTATATGTGTTGAAAGCCATCTCATACAAATTCTTTTGACTGCGTGAACTTTTCTCACATGCTTCTATTTCATTTAAGCCATTTATAAACACATCTCCAGCCATCTACTATTTTTAATTCCTTCTCCTTTGTCTCATGTAAATCCTAAATCTGAACTGATAGGCTATGTGCTGAGAGGGATGTCAGGAGAGGTTATTCCATGTTCTTTCAGCATTCCAATCTCTCAAACTTCAAGCTTAATTGAAGAGTGATTAAATCCTCATCAAGTATTAGCATTCCATTAAAACTATGTAACAAAAAACCAACCTCTTAGTAAAACCAATCATACATGATATAGATCGTCATCATTAGGATGTTTCACATCTACTAGACACCATTGTACTAAGAACTTTCATGCATATTTTCTCTTTATCCTCATGAAATTCCTGCAAAGTTGAGAATTTTTAGCTTCGATTCCCAGTGAGGAAACCAATCATAGAGAGATTGAGTAACTCACTCAAAGTCAAATAGTTAATGGTGAAGCTGACATTTAAGCCCAGGATTGCCCAACTTTAATGTCCAAGGGAAGGGTAGAAATGAATACTTCCTCACTGTTAGAACCCAAAGTAACAGGGATAAAGTGAAATAAATCTTTTTGGTAGAATGAACTCACCGTTCTAGTGTTTAATCAGCAAAAACTGATCTGATGTGAATTTTTGGGTTTTGCATCTTGTTAAGATAGTAGTTATTTCTTAAATGTTTATTTATTTATTTTGAAAGAAAGAGAGAGAGAGCAGGGGAGGGGCAGAGAGAGAGGGAGAGATAGAATCCCAAGCAGGTTCTGTTCTGTCAGCACAGAGCCAAATCAGGGCTTGATCCCATGAAACTGTGAGATCATGACTTGAGCCAATATCAAGAGTTGAATGCTTAACCAACTGAGCCACACAGGCACCCCAAGATGGTAATTATTATGTCATATCTTGCTAATGTAAAGTATTAAACTCTTGCACTGAGAGTTTTAAAAACAATTTAAAAATGAGAAATTAGCATTATTTAAATGTGAGAACTTAAAGAGAACTTAGAAAGCATTACAAGCCCATGGCTTCAGAAATGAAGAAATCAAGCCCAGAGAGAGACAGTGACGTACTCCAGATTACAAGCATGGTAATTAGCAATCTCTGCTTCACAATGCTGGCATAGATACATTGGAGAACACTGCAGTTTACCTGCTGGGGATTTATTATTATTTAAATTAGTAGAAGTTGAAAAATTATAAAGTGAAAACATAAACTATTTAAGAAACTAAAAAACACATCTGCCAATTAGCAACTATTTATAGATTTTTAAACTGGTGCCCAAGTACTGTGCTAAACCGTACTGTAAGAAATATAGATGAATACATCTCAGTCCCCACCTTTAGGGAGTTTAGAGAATAAAATAAAAATAACATATGTATGAGTTAAATAAGTAACTCAAAAGGTAGCATAAGGTAGTGAAAAAATAAGAGGATTGGGAAAGGATATCTAGATCTGAGTCCCTATTCCAACACCACTTACAAAGGGATTACTCACGATAGAACTCTGGCAATGCTTTGGTTCTCACTATTTCTTCCCCTGAAAGGAGAGCATTTGACAATGACTACATCAAGGAATCGTATGGAGTTGGGGGAGGAAAGGGTTTTTACTTCTCTTACTTTCCATCAGGTCCTACTCCTTCATTCTATATTATTGATAAATGATATATTCTCAATCCTGCAATTACAGAATCAATTCAGGTCTCCTAAAGAACTGCCTTCTATTCTCTGACTCTTTTCACCTGGATTGCCCTCTTAAACTCTTGTTACACAGTGGCAATCTTTAAATGTCCTATCTGATTTAGATTCTATACCAGGTATGCTAAGAATATATGCTAAGTATAATAAGTGTGGTCCAGCTAATTGGTGCTATAGGAACACAAAAGAAAGAGACGTCACTGAATGTGATAAGAATGTAGAAATATTCCTGAATCAGGTGGGTTAAGGATCAAGGTAAACCATCAGGGTTAAGGATTGTGGTATTTTAATGGACTGAACAGTAGAGGGTATATTCCAGGAAGAGGTGTCAGGAGGCACAGATAAAAAAGCATGAGAGAGTGAAAGCACTAATTTGGCTGGAGTGGAGCAATGGATGATGGTGTGACTGAATAAAGGAGACTGGGGCTACATTAGATGCCAGGCCAATAAATTGGGGGTTTTATGCCATTGGCAGTGGATACCGAAGGATATGTGCTGAAGTAGGGTACTAAGAGGTAATACTAAACAGAATTTGAGGTCCATATGCAACCAGCCTATAAGCTACCAATAACAAATAACAAAGTTTACGTTTTCCTTATATGCCTTCTCCCGTTTTTGTCCTAAGCTATATTTGGTTCTTCTGTGTTCTTCTTCCTCCCATAGTTGCTCTTTCATTTACCAGTCTCACATATGTTGAAATGTAAAATTAAGCCACCACTGCAAAAGAAGAATGGCCCAGAGGAAACAGAGGAACCACAAAATGGCAAGCTAGACCTGGAGGTGGAGTAGAAACAAGAGCAGGAGCAGATTCTTGGGTACTATTAAAAGCACAAGAAAGTGGCACTTTAAATAGTTTGGATGGAAATCACACATTGATTTTATCAATACTTTATTTAATTTATTGGAAATAAAAGAGCTGGGAATATAGATGAAGGAAGGAAATAGTAACTAACCTTGTGAAGTATTATCTTTCTTCAACATCCAGTCCTTCACACTTCTGCCTCCCTACTGAGGAAAGGAGGCATAAAGTATCCTTTTTTTCTTAATAGAAACAAATATGACATCAAAGCAAAAAGAAAACAACATTCAAGAAACATTTTTAACGTTTTAATAGTTAACAGCTTATAAACACATTTTACAAAACTACAAAAGACAGAGTATACTGTAATATGGTAAAATAATTAATGGATATCAAGGTAGAACTTGGCTCCATTTGTTTTTTGTTTTTGTTTTTGTTTTTAAATATAATTTATTGTCAAAATGACTAACATACAGTATGTAGAGTGTGTTCTTTGTTTCTGGGGTAGATTTCCATGGTTCATTGCTTACCTACAACACCTAGTGCTCATAGCAAGAAGTTCCCTCCTCAATGCCCATCACCCATTTTCCCCTCTTCCCTAAACCCCAACACTCAGATTGTTCTCTATATTTAAGAATCTCTTATGTTTTGCCTCTCTCCTTCTCTGTGTTTAACTATGTTTGTTTGTTTGTTTGTTTCCCCTTCCCTTCCCCCATGGTCTTCTGTTAAGTTTCTCAAGATCCATATGAGTGAAAACATGATATCTGTCTTTCTCTGACTGACTTATTTCATTCAGCATAATACCTTCCACTTCCATCTACATTGCTGCAAATGGCATGATTTCATTCTTTCTCACTGCCATGTAGTATTCCATTGTATATATAAACCACACCATATTTATCCATTCATCAGTTGATAGACATGTAGGCAATTTCCATAATTTGGCTATTGTTGAAAGCACTGCTATAAACATTGAGGTACATGTGCCCCTATGAATCAGCCCTCCTGTAACCTTTGGATAAATTCCTAGAAGTACTATTAATGGGTTGTAGGGTAGTTCTATTTTTAATTCTTTGAGGAACCTCCACACTGTTTTCCAGAGTGGCTGCACCAGTTTGCATTCCCACCAACAGTGCAAGAGGGTTCCCTTATCTCCATATCCCCGCCAATATCTGTTGTTTCCTGAGTTAATTTTAGGCACTCTGACTGGTGTGAGGTGATATCTCAGTGTGTTTTTTATTTGTATTTCCTTGATGATGAGTGATGTTAAGCATCTTTTCATGTGTCTGTTGGCCATCTTGAAGTCTCTGGAGAAGTGTCTATTCATGTCTTCTGACCATTTCTTCACTGGATTGTTTTTCAGGTGTTGAATTTGGTACGTTCTTTACAGATTTTGGACATTAACCCTTTACCCGATATGTCATTTGCAAATATTTTTTTCACATTTGGTCAGTCGCCTTTAGTTTTGTTGACTGATTCCTTTGAAGTTCAGAAGTTTTTTATCTTCATGAGGTCCCAATTGTTCATGTTTGCTTTTAATTTCCTTGCCTTTGGAAATGTGTTGACCAAGAAATTGCTGCAGCTGAGGTCAAAGAAGTTGTTGCCTTCTTTCTCCTCTAGGGTTTTGATGGTTTCCTGTCTCACACTTAGGTCTTTCATGTATCTTGAGTTTATTTTTGTGTATGGTGTAAGAAAGTGGTCTAGTTTCATTCTTCTGCATGTTGCTGTCCAGTTCTCCCAGCACCATTGGCTAAAGAGACTGTCTTTTCTCCATAGGATATTCTTTCCTACTTTGTCAAAGATTAGTTGGCCATACATTTGTGGGTCCAATTCTGGAGTATCTATTCTATTTCATTGGTCTATGTGTCTGTCTTTCTGCCAATACCATACTGTCTTAATGATTACAGATTTGAAGTAGAGGCTAAAGTCCGGGATTGTGATGCCTCCCGCTTGGGTTTTCTTTTTCAAAATTGCTTTGGTTATTCGGGGTCTTTTGTGGTTCCATACAAATTTTAGGATTGATGTTCTAGCTTTGAGAAGAATGCTGGTGCAATTTTGATTGGTATTGCGTTGAATGTGTAGATAGCTTTGGGTAGTATTGACATTTTAACAATATGTTTTCTTCCAATCCATGAGCACGGAATGTTTTTCCATTTCTTTATGTCTTCTTCAATTACCTTCATAAGTTTTCTATAGTTTGCAGCATACAGACATTTTACATCTTTGGTTAGGTTTATTCCTAGGGATTTTATGGTTCTTGGTACAATTGTGAATGGGATCAATTTCTTGATTTCTTTCTGTTGCTTCACTATTGGTGTGTAGACATGCAACCAATTTCTGTACATTGATTTTGTACCCTGACACTTTGCTGAATTCATGTATTAGTTATATGAGCCTTTTGGTGGAATCTTTCGGCTTTTCCATGTAGAGTACCATGTCATCTGTGAAAGCTGAAAGTTTGACTTTTTCTTTTCCAATTTTGATGAATTTTATTTCATTTTGTTGTCTGATTGCTGAGGCTAGGACTTCCAATACTATGGTAAACAACAGTGGTGAGAGTGGACATCCATGTCATGTTCCTGATCTCATGTGGAAAGCTGTTTTTCTACATTGAGGGTATTAGCTGTGGGCTTTTCATATATGGCATTTATGATGTTTAGGTATGTTCCTTCTGTCCCAACTTTCCTGAGGATTTTATTGAGAAAGGATACTATATTTTGTCAAATGCTTTCTCTGCATTGATTGACAGGATCATATGATTCTTATCCTTTCTTTTATTAATGTGATGTGTCACATTGATTGATTTGTGAATATTGAACCAGCTCTGCAGCCCAGGAATGAATCCCACTTGATCATGGTGAATAATTCTTTTTATATGGTGTTAAGTATAATTTGCTAGTATCTTGTTCAGAATTTTTGCATCCATATTCATCAAGGATATTGTCCTGTAATTCTTTTTTGGGGGGTCTCTGTCTGGTTTGGGAATCAGGGTAATGCTGCCTTATAAGAATGAGTCCAGAAACGTTCCTTCCATTTTATTTTTTGGAAGAGCTTGAGAAGGATAGGTGTTAACTCTGCTTTAAATGTCTGGTAGAATTCCCCTGGGAAGCCATCTGGCCCAGGACTCTAAATTTTTGGGAGTTTTTTGATAACTGATTCAATTTCATCATTAGTTATGGATCTGTTCAAATTTCATATTTCTTCCCGTTTGAATTTTGGTAGTGTGTGGGTGACCAGGAATGTGTCCATTTCTTCCAGGTTGTCCAGTTTGTTGGCATATAATTTTTCATAGTATTCCCTGATAATTTCTTGTATGTCTGAGGAATTGGCTGTAATAAATCCTTTTTCATTCATGATTTTATCCATTTGGGTCCTCTCTCTCTTCTTTTTGAGAAACCTGGCTAGAGGTTTTTCAATTTTGTTTATTTTTTTTTCAAAAAACCAACTCTTGGTTTCATTGGTCTGTTCTACTGGTTTTTTGGATCCTGCATTGTTTATTTCTGCTCTTATATTTATTATTTCTCTTCTTCTGCTGGCCTTGGGGTTTCTTTATTTTTCTTCTTCTAGTTCCTTTAGGTGAGCTATTAGATTTTGTATTTGGGATTTTTCTTGTTTCTTGAAATAGGCTTAGATTGCAATGTATTTTCCTCTTAGGACTGCCTTTGCTGCATCCCAAAGGGTTTGGACGGTTGTGTTTTCATTTTCATTTGTTTCCATATATTTTTAAATTTCCTCTTTATTTTATTGGCTGACCCATTCATTCTTCGGTAGGATGCTCTTTAACCTCCATGCATTTGGAGGTTTTTCAAACTTTTTCCTGTGGTTGATTTCAAGTTTATGGCATTGTGATGTGAAAATGTGCATGATGTGATCTCAATTCTTTTATATTTATTGAGGGCTGTTTTGTGACCCAGTATGTGATCTATCTTGGAAAGTGTTCTGTGCTTACTCAAGAAGAATGTGTATTCTGCTGCTTTTGGATGAAACGTTCTGAATATATCTGTCAAGTCCATCCTGTCCAGTGTATCATTCAGGGCCATTGATTCTTTATTGACTTTGTATATGGATGATCTCCATTGTTGTAGGTGGAGTATTAAAGTCTCCTGCATTACCACATTCTTACCAATAAGATTGCTTATGTTTGTGATTGTTTTATATGTTTGGGTGCTTCCAAATTCGGTACATAGACATTATATCTTTTTGATGGATAGACCCCATAATTATGATATAATGCCCTTGTTCATCTCTTAGTACAGCCTTTAGTTTAAAATTGAGTTTGTCTGATATAAACATGGCTACTCCAGCTTTCTTTTGACTTGCAGTAGCATGATAGATGGTTCTCCATCCCCTCACATTCAATCTGAAGGTGTCCTCAGGTCTAAAATGGGTCTCTTGTAGACAGCAAATAGATGGGTCTTGTTTTTTTTTTTTATCCATTCTGATACCCTATGTCTTTTGATTAGAGCATTTAGTCTATTTACATTCAGTGTTATTAGTGAAAGATATGGGTTTAGATTCATTGTGTTATCTGTTGATTTCATGCTTGTAGTGATGTCTCTGGTCCTTTGTGGTCTTTGCCTCATTCCACTCACTGAGTACCCCTTAGGACCTCTTGTAGAGCTGGTTTAGTGGTGATGAATTCCTTCAGTTTTTGCTTGTCTTGGAAAACCTTTATCTCTCTTTTTATTCTGAATGACAGGTTTGCTGGCTAAAGGATTTTGCCTGCATATTTTTCCTGTTCATCACATTAAAAATTTCCTGCCACTCCTTTCTGGCCTAACTTTCAGCAGATAGGTATGTTACTACCCTTATGTGTCCACCCTTGTAGGTTTAGGCTCTTTTGTCCCTAGCTGCTTTCAGAATTCTCTCTTTATCTTTGTGTTTTTGCCAGTTTCACAATGATATATCATGCAGAAGATTGATTTAGGTTACATCTGAAAGGAGTTCTCTGTGGCTCCTGGATTTCATATCTGTTTCCTTCCCCAGATTGGGCAAGTTCTCAACTATGATTTGTTCAAATACACCTTCCACCCATTTCCCTCTCTTTTCTTCTGGAACTCCTATGATACGGATATTATTCCATTTCATTGATTCACTTAGTTCTCTAATTCTCCCCTCGTGGTCCAGAATTTTTTATTTCTCTTTTTCTCAGCTTCACCTTCTTCCATAATTTTATTTTCTAATTCACCTATTCTTCCTTTTACCTCTTCAATCCTCTCTGTAACTGCCTCTAGTTTATTTTGCACCTCATTTGCAGCATTTTTTATTTCATTATGACTATTTTTTTAGTTCCTTGGTCTCTGCAGCAATAGATTCTCTCCTGTCTTCTATGCTTTTTTCTAGCCCAGAGACTAATATTATGACTATTATTCTAAATTTTTGTTCAGATATATTGTTCATATCTGTTTTGATCAATTATTTAGCTGTCACTTCTCCCTGGCACTTCTTTTGTGGTGAATTCTTCTGTTTTCTCATTTTGGCTAATTTTCTGTCCCTTATATGTTTTAATAATTTGTTATGTGTCCTGCACTTGACAGCACTGTTATATTAAAGAGGAGTCATACACTGTCCAGGGCCTGACCCTTCAAGAGATGTTTTACTTGCCCTCTATTGTTGTGACTTTGGTTGCTTTATCTTCCTACTCGTAGTGATGTTTTGTACCCTCCACCAAGTGTGCTTTGATTTATTTGTTGAAGTGGCCCTGGAAAAGATAAGAACAACAACAAAAAAAAGAAAAACAGAAAAAAATCACCCCCTACTACAAAAACAATGAGGTGGCGACATTGTTGATGGAAGAGGCCTTATCCCATAAAAAGAGAGATATGACAGGGGCAGGGAAGAAGGAAAAGAAAATAAAATTGACTAGGCAGAGAAACACTATGGCTTAATCCAGAGAGAGAAAGGGGAAAATAAAGAAGGAGATACAGTACTAGTATAAAGAGTATAGATTAAATATGTATGTTTAAACAAACCAACAACCATAATAACCAGACTAGAGGAGGGAAGAAATAAGAAGGAGAAAAGGAAGAAATATATATATATATATATATATATATATATATATACATGAAATATCCAAGAATTAAGTCAGAAAATGGAAAACTACTGGTCGCCTTGGAATGGGTGGCAGTGTTGTCTGTAGGAGGGGCTGTCTGGTTCATCAGTGTCAATCCTGCTCCAGTAGATACACAGTTACCAGGCATGGAAGGGTAGGTGGGTCCTCCCTCCAATGTGGGCCTGCTCTTCATTCCCTAGGCCCCACCTTGTTGGTGATGGGGAGAAAAATGGGGACACCCCTGTCTCTCCTCCACAGACCGGGTGTCCCAAACCACTCTGTTCAGGCTGTCCTACCAGTGCAGTGGGCATGAATGAGGCTGTTTGTCCTGCTCTGCTGACTCTCATGCCTCCGTGGTGCTTGGCTGGGATTTAAACCCCTGATGTCTTAAAATGTCCCACTCCATGTGCCTCGTTACTTGGGGACTGCCACTCTGTGAAGCCAATATATGTTCTCTGGCTGGTGGGTGAAGGCAGTCTTTGTCTTTTGAAAGGTTATATACCTTCTTCCCACAGTACTCCAGGGAGAGGATTGCTTTTTCCCACTGAGGACTGCACCTCTGAACTAGTTACTGAGACTGGGGCTGGCTTGCCGCTTCCTCAGGTGTGTGAAATGTACAGCTGGCCCCAGTCCAGAGGAAGCCCCGCAGTTATAGATTTGGTCTTTCACCATCCAGGTCCATGTTTTTTTTTCTTGTCCAGATATAGTCCTATGCTTCCTCAGACTCTCTCTCTTCCCTTTGTCTCTCCACAGAAGGGAATCCCTCCCCTCAGTGCCTATGCAGCTCATTTTCTCTTTCCCAGTTCACAATCATGCACCTATGGCTTGCCAGGTTGTCCCCATGGTTCTCTAGAGATGTCTTTGTTACTCTGCAGCCTAGACTCTTGAAATTCAAAGTCCTTTGGCCTCAACACTGCTGTCACTTCTCCCTGGCACTTCTTTTGTGGTGAATTCTTCTGTTTTCTGTCTGTTTGAGGGACAAGGGAAGATTGGGTCCCACTACTCCTCTGCCATGATGTATCTCTAACTTTGGCTCCGTTTGTATTTGTATTCTCCAAGTTCAACCAATCTACCAAGATCCAGTGACTGACTCTCTCTCTCTCTCTCTCTCTCTATATATATATATATATATATATATATATCTTTTTTTTTAATCATTAAACAGGCCTTTATTGACCTCCTACTATTTGCATGATACTGAGAAATACAGATTAATTATATGATCAACATACACCAATAGTCTGTTTAGTTTATACCCAGAATTCAGTTTCCCATAAAGAAAGAAATATGCAAGTCTTAATCTACCAATATAAATTAACTATGAAAGTCTTAATATCCTTATAAGAAATTGGGTTCAATTTCAATATGTTATAGAGTACAACTTACTGTATTGTCCTTGATAGGTACCTTCATGGACTTTACTGTATAGAAAAGATTATGTGGGTCTACAGTGAAGTAAAATTTAAGCTGAATCTTCAATAATTTTTAAGACCGGATAGACAGGAGAAATAAGGACATAATTGACATAAAAACAGTGTGAGCAAGGACAAAAATGTGTATATTCAATGTTTTCTTAGTAGATTAAGTTTTAGCATATTTTATCTTTATTTATATTTGATTATCTGATATATTTAACCAGATCAGATATTGTACAACTGTACTGAATTAAGGATGTTCTTTGAACCTTATTTATATGCCTCTCAACAAAAGTATTCTTGTCCAAACAATATTTCTAAGTAACCTATTCTCCCCTTAGTCTCTCCTCTTTACAACTGTAGTGTCCTTTAGATTTGTTTCAAATCCATTCCTGACAAAATTTTTGGAGACTTTGAATTCTATCTACATAATTCATCCATAGGAGATATTGACTGTGTCCCATTGTATCCTCATTGTTTCCTTATGGCTATGGTCAGTATCTGATATTGATTTCTTCAGAGATATGTAATCCTAATCATAACTTTCTCCTCTTAATGGCTGGACCTAACTAACTAATGGTAGGGGACAGGTAAATGGTTCTTTCTGTTACTCTCAGAAGCCTCAGCCAGTATTGCCTCGACCCTGGACACTACTTCAAATCTTCATCTCTTCTATACTAATACATCCTTTTGGATATTTAATAATATTCTGTGTGTTTTATAGTTTAAGAGGGGCACTATCTGCTTTCCCTGATTCCTTTCTTAATACTACCTCTCCCTGTGTCTTTATGTTTAAATAATCATTATAATTTAAAAATAATTTTCATCTATTTTTTTATTTAAAAATTTTTAAATTTATTCTTGAGAGAGACAGAGGCTGAGCATGAGCAGAGGAGGGACAGAGAGAGAGGCACAAAATCTGAAGCAGGCTCCAGGCTATGAGCTGTCAGTACAGAGTCCCATGCCAGACTCGAACCCACAAACTGGGAGATCATGACCTGAGCTGAGGTTGGATGCTTAACCAACTGAGCCAGGCTCCCCTATCATCTACATTTCTTATTCGATCTTTATAAGAGGATTGGGAAGCAGAAAGAGCATAGGTTATTATCACCGCATTGAATGAGGAAACAACTTCAGAGTGCAACGCATCTTGCTCTCAAGATCACAAAGTTAAGAAAGAACAGAGAGAGTACTAGAACCCAACTTAATCTAATTATTGTCAGTTACAGCTCTAGATTTAAGATTGCCATTCTTAGAGTTCCTGCACTCCTGTATTTTGGGAAATAGTGAGTCAGGGGACAGGGTTGGATATTTGCCTGGCCCTAGAAATAGAGGAATAAGGTAATTACATGTAGACTTTTTCTAGAAATAAGAATAAATTGGAACCGTTGGGGAAGTTTGATAATTTCAAAGGTGTTGGTAAGCCAGTCTTTTCTGTGCTTCTCCAAGTCTTCTGGATAATGTTCATTACTCATGAAAACAATAGGCCAACTTCAGAAGAAAGAATTAATGTATCTCAAATAGGACTCCAAATACATAGGAGGATTTCTACCAAGTGTCATTAAAGAGGAAAAGAGCAAAGGCCAAAGAGCATCGGGAAATGAAAACTAGCTTCCCAACAGCAATAAAACAGTTTTAAATAAACTATTTCTTAATGAAACAAGTAATGATTTTTTAATGTTTATTTTTGAGAGAGAGAGAGCACCAACAGTGGAGGGTCAGGGAGAGGGGACAGGGGATCTAAAGCATGTTCCACAATAACAGCGAGCCTCATGTTGTGCTTGAACTTATAAACCAAACCATGAGATCATGATCCGAGCTGAAGTTAGACACTCAACTGACTGAACCACCCAGGTGCCCCATAACAAGTAATGATTTTGAAAATTTATATTAAAGAAATGATTTGAAAATATCTGACAATATTTATATTCCAAGAAAAATTTTTAAATATTTACTTATTTATTTTGAGAAAGAGAGAGAGAGAGAATATGCATGTGTGCCCAAGTTTGGGAGGGGCAGAGAGGGAGAAAGAGAATACCAAGCAGTCTCCACACTGTCAGCATAGAACCCAATGCAGACTCAATCTCACAAACCATGAGATCATGATCTGAGCTGAAATAAAGAGTTGAACCCTTAACTGACTGAGCCACCCAGATGCCCCAATATCCCAAGAAATTTTAGGTGCCATAAACAGCAAGTCACACCTCAGTGATCTGGAACCCAAATAACTTGCAACCTCAACTGTCCAAACACAGCTGACAGAACCAAGAAGGAAGTAAAATAGTCATGAATAGCCAAAATAGGTGTCATAAAGTGTGGGAGATGCAGGAGAGAAGCATCAAAAGAAAAGACTTCAAAAGGGAAGGGCTGGAGAAGGTGCAAGGCCTTAGGACATGTTTACACAGCTGAACACAGCTGGGGCTCCTAAGGAAAGCCTAGAGCCATTAACATTGACCAGGGCCAGAACCTCCTTCACACCCAACCCTTCCTAGTGTTATAGAAACCAATTAAGTTGGAATTCAACCTTGAAAAGTTAAACCATTAGATTGATTAACACACTTGCTTAGCTGACTTTTTGCACATAGTCTTTAGCAATTATCCTAATAAAAAGAAACTTCATTCTGGAGTCAGGGCCTCATTTAGACTCGAGTATGAGGACCTTCACTTAACTGCACTTTGTTTCCAGACTCATCTTTTGCGACTCCGGCCATACTTCTGCAACATTTGGTGTAGTCAACAGGATACCACACGGCCCAGCCAAAAGTCTTCAAGACTACTTCAGTTTACAGTGGCAGAGGACCAAAGTGGAGCAGTAGGACAGGTCAGTCCAGCTTTGGGCTAGTGAAGTATGGGAAATTCCCAGTCTCATGATCATGAAGCTTACTCTAAATTACTTTGTACTATATTGCAAAGTTCAAGAGTAAAAGTGAAAAGGGGAACTTTTGATGAGCTCTGGTACTTGGTTAGAAAAGATTGCTATCGGTTTAACCCTTCTGGAAAAAATCTTTTAGAATTTAAACAATGGAGACTAATTATGAAAACACTTAGAAGTGCTCATCAAAATGGAGATATTATTTCTCTAAAAGTTTGGTATTTATGCTCTTTAATTGAGATGGTTTTCTAGCCTTTACAGTCTGACTCAGAACAAAACATAAGTTCACCTAAGTTAAAAACTCATCGAGAAGAAGGAGATGAGTCAGATTTTACATCTGATAGTTTTGAGGATGAATCTTCTTCTGAAGAAATCAAGGCTATAGCGCCTGAGGAAGATACTTTACCAGAATTGCCTCTGCCGCCACCCACAAATTATAACTTGGAGACTACTTCCCCCCCTTATAATAAAGTATACCTCCTCCTTTACCTGAAAATATAAAAATTACTACTCATGTTAAATGAAAGACTGACTATCCAGTCACTTCCAATCCATTTTCTAATGACCAGCCTCAAATAATAGTTCCTTCCAAGGAACATGAAGGCCCTATCATTATACCTCTGATACAAGGGTTGATAAAGACTAAAGAGGAAGGAGATTTAGAATTGATACAACTGGTATCAGAAATATTTCCAGTTACTCTGAATGTTGTTCCACCAAATGCACAATATCCTAACGGAGGCTATAATGATGAATACCCTCAGATCCCTGTAAAATTTTTGAAAGATCTTAAAATGGCTTGTGCCCAAAATGGCACTAACTCTCCTTATATGCAGGGCTTACTTTCAGCATTTGCTGACACTGAACGCTTGATTCCTAAAGATTGGGAAATGTTGGCTAGAACTGTTTTATCCCATGCTGAATATTTATAATCTATGACTTGGTGGGAAGATCAGGCTAAGATTCAAGAGGAAAGAAACATTCATGATAATATTCCTATTGACAAAGAACAACTTTTTGGACAAGGAGAATATTCTCAACTAAGAGATCAACGTGGTATGAGTAATCAAGCAATACAACAAATACGAAATTGTAAGGTGGCTTGGCAATGTATAGCTACTCCAGGGGAGGTTGCCCCCTCGTACGTAAATGTTAAACAGGGAAATATTGAACCTTATGTTGACTTTGTAGCGAGATTAAGAGATGTTTTGGCTAAAACAATTCCTCAAGTGGGCCTAAGGGATTTGTTCCTTCCTACTGTGGCTTATGATAATGCTAATTCAGAATGCCAGTGAGTTTTTTGTCCTATAAGAGTGGCTGCTGGGTCCATGGCTGACTATGTGAAAGCATGTGCTGATATTGGTACCCCACTTTACAATATGAACCTACTTGCTGTCACTATACGAGGGATAGGGCCTTTTAAATATAACACCAAATTCGGGGCACCTGGGTGGCTCAGTCACTTGAGCAACCAACTTCGGCTCAGGTCATGATCTCACAGTCTGTGAGTTCCAGCCCTGCATCGGGCTCTGTGCTGACAGCTTGGAGCCTGGAGTCTGCTTCAGATTCTGTGTCTCTCTCTCTGTCTCAGAAATAAATAAACATTAAAAAAAATTAAATCTAACACCAAATTCTTTGGTTGTGGAAAAATTGGCCATATGAAAAAAGACTGTCGAAGAATAAAGGACAAATTTTAAAAAGACAGGCATAATGCTAATAATACCAGTACTAATAATCTATCTAAATTAATACCTACAACTGCTTTATGCCCTCATTGTGAAAAAGGATATCATTGGGCCAATTGGTGCCATTCCAAATATCACAAAGATGGGCATCCTCTTCCGTCTCCTAAGATTGATCAAAATCAGGGAAATTTCTCACGGGGCCTAGCTCAGGGCCCAACAAACAAAATGAGCCTTTATCCAGCCAGCAATGGGTTTCAACATCACAGCATCAACGGGCCACAGACCTCTGTCATGCAGCAACAGGGAGTGCTGCCTTAGATCTCCCTGCTATACACCCAGTTGTTTTACAGCCTTCTTTAGGTGTCATTAAAGTTAGAACAAGAATTTATGAGCTTTTGGAAAAGTGCACAGTAGGCCTTATTTTTGGATGGGGTAGTCTTACACTTACAGGTATTCATGTGCATCCTGGTGTTATTGATTGTGATTATGAAAATGAAATTCAAGTTATGATATTGGCTGATAACCCTTATACTACTCAACCAGGAGATAAAATTTCTAAATTATTTATTCTTCCTTATATAGAGGGCCAAAGCAATACTGTTATCAGAACTGGAGGTTTTGGCAGTACTGGAAAACAATTATATTGGCAAACTTTTTTGAAAGATCCTTGCCCCAAAATACATCTTAAAATTAATAATACAACTTTTATAGGATTACTAGACACTGGAGCTGACATTACCATCATATCTGAAAAGTTTTGGCCTTCATCTTGACCTGTTGAAAACAGGCCTGTAATTTTTACAGGACTTGTCTCCTTAGGGGGAATAAAAAGAAGTCAACAGATTATGAGATGTGAAGGACGGGAGGATCAGATAGCAACTCTTAAACCCTATGTGGCTAACATTGCAATTAATCTATGAGATAGAGATTTACTTCAACAATGGGGTACATATAGTAATATACCATCTGTATCTACTCAAAATATAAATATAATGTGTGCCATGGGATAGTACCCACTGAAGGGATTAGATAAAAATCAACAAGACAATAAAACACCCCCTCGATATTTTCCCCAAACATAAAGCCACAAGGCTAGGATATCCAAATTTATCCTAGCGGCCACTGCCAAAGAACAAAAAAATATGTGCTGCCTTTAAAATGGCTTATTGATGAGCCCATATGGATAGAGCAGTGGCTGCTTTCTCAAGAAAAACATCTTTAAAATCTGTAGTTTCTAAACATTAGAAGAGGGACATAATGAGCCTTCAACTAGTCCCTGGAATTCTCTGGTTTTTGTCAGAAAAAAGAAATCTGGAAAATGGAGAATGCTGACTGATCTCCGAGCCATAAATAAAATAATACAACTTATGGGGGCTCTACAGATTGGCCTTCCAATGCCTGCTGCTATCCCTTGAGACTGGAAAATTATAATTATTGATCTTAAGGATTTTTTTCTCCATTCCCTTAAACCCTAAAGATTGAGAGAGATTTGTGTTCTCTGATCTTGTAATTAATCATGAGGAACTCATAAGCAGATTTCAATGGAAACTTTTACCCCAAGGAATGTTAAATAGGCCCACTCTTTGTCAGCTTTTTGTTGCAGAACCTCTCCGATATTTGCAATCTCATTTTCCTCATGCTAAGATCATCCATTACATGGATGGCATCCTATTAACTTTACCCATATGACATGATTTACATGCACCCTTTTTAGCAGCTCAGGCAACCTTCTCAGAATATGGCCTTATTATTGAAGAAGAAAAAATTGAATGTGAAGATTCTTTATTGTATTTAGGTCAAAAATTAGTACAAAATTCATTAATGCCTCAAAATATTCAAATTCTTAGAAATACCTTGCATACATTAAATTATTTCCAGAAGTTATTAGGAGACATTAACTGGCTATGTCTTACTCTAGGAATACCTATTTCTCAACTGACTCGTCTTTCTGATGTACTTAAATGGGATTCCAATTTAAATAACCCTAGAAAATTAATTCCAGAAGCATCCCAAGAATTACAATGGATTGAGCAAAAAATTGCTTCCAGTTAGCTTACTCGAATTAACCCCTCCCTACCTGTTTCCTTGTTAATTTTACCATCACCCCATTCTCCTACAGGAGTATTCTGGCAGGCTAATGGAATCATAGAATGGATATTTCTTTCCAACAAAGCCTTTAAAAAGTTATCTACATATTTAGACAAAATAGGAATGTTAATTTTTAAGGGTCAGGAGAGAATTAAGAAAATAACAACCCAAGACCCTGAGACAATTATAGTACCTCTGTCTCATGCACAAATATCCATGGCATATCAGCAATGCATTTCATGGCAACTTGGAGTTGAAGATTATATAGGTCACATAGACAACCATTATCCTAAATCCAAATTAATTGAATTTATCAAAACCACCTCTTTCAATATGCCTCGAATTGTACAATCGGTACCTGTAAATGAACCTAATTATTTCACAGATGCCAACAAATCTGGTTATTCTGCATATTATGGTTCTACTTTTAAATATGTAAAATACCCATATGCCTCAGTACAAAAGGCTGAACCCTTTGCCATGTTTCTATTGCTTAAGGATGTTCCCTCCTCCATCAATATCTTAATGGATTCAGCCTATTCTAAACAAATGATTGAAAATTTAGAAACCATTAATATTTATTCATATGGGTCAGAATTGTCTGACTTATTTTTTCAGGTCCAACATTTTCTCCAACACCGATCCCATCCTATATACATTACTCACATATGATCTAATTCTGGCCTCCCCAGCCCCTTGGCAGAAGAAAATGCTGCAGGGGATTCCTTATTGGAAGCTTCTGTTATTACAGCACAAAATTTTCACCCTCCTACTCATCTTAATGCTAAAGGTTTAAGAAAATGCTTTTCTATTTCCCTTAAGCTACAGAAATTATCACACACTGCCCCACTTGTGGGCCTATTGTCATTCCCCCATACTCTCAGGGGGTTAATCCCAGAGGTCAACGACCTAATGATTTATGGTAAATGGATGTTACTCATGTTCCGCAATTCGGTCGCCTTACATATGAACATATATCAATAGATATATATTCTGGTTTTATATAGGCTACAAGTTTGTCAAGAGAAAAAAACGGCCCATGTTATTCAACATCTTTTAGAAGCATTTGCCACGATGGGACTCCCCCAGAATCTTAAAACTGACAATGGCCCTGCTAATACTCCTCACACTTTTCTTATATTTTGCTAAAAATGGGGCGGACATTCATCATACTACAGGCATTCCTTATAACCCACAAAGTCAAGCTATTATTCAAAGTACTAATCATACACTAAAAAACATGTTACAAAAACAAAAACAGGAGGATATAACCTCGAATCCAAAGAATTAATTAATGAAAGCATTATTTACACTTAATTTTCTGGATTTAAGAAATGAACAAGAGCTCACTGCAGCTGAAAAACATCACACAATCTCTAATACCAAACTCTTTTCACAACTAATATTTTGGAAAAATGATAATAGGAAAGGTGCCATGGGTACCTAAATTGTAGGGTCGAGGGTTTGCTTTTGTATTCGCAGATAAAGGGGATATCTGGCTCCCAGCCTAGCGATTAAAACCATGATATGAAGAGATGGGCAAAGAGAAAAAGAGTCGATAATTTTTTACCACTGGAGTAAGATATGGAAGAATTAGGCCTGGAACGAGAGATAAAAAGAAGAACAGCAAAAACAACGAAAGCCAAACCTCCAACATGGGGACAGATGAAGAAGATGACTCAAGAAGCAGAACAGATCCTTCAAAAAACAGGAACACCTAAGACATCTACTACTCTGTTTATTGCCATGATGTCGGTTCTTACTTTAACCATGAGTACTAAAGAGAATCACACATATTGGGTTTATATTCCAAATCCACCTCTTAATGGATTAATTACATGGGATGATCTCTCTTTCCCAGTTTATGTAAATGATTCAGTCTGGTTTCCTGGACCTTATGATAATAGAGGCCCATTTAAGCCAGAAGAAGAAAGAAAAACAATCCCTGAATATTCTGTAGGTGCAGATGAGCCACCTATATGCTTTGAAATAGGCAAACACTGTGTTACACTTCGTTCACAGGCATGGATAGCAGAAATATCTAATGGGACTGTTGGAGAAGTAAATATAGTATGCCAAAGATGGCAAACAGGGCTAAAACAGACTCTGGTCTCTAGCTTAGAGACCCCTCCTCTGGTTTCTTCTTCCTTTGCTGCGTGCATGAAAACCCCCACAGATATGGAAGCTGATGGCTGTAAATGACCCTCCCCACTTGCCTTCAGTGCTCAGACCTTTGGAGAAACAGTCTCCTCTGAGCCTGCTGGTGTTAAATAAATCTCTGATCCACTAAGATCTCTGAGTGCCGCTTGATTTTTCTGCCAGCATTCCAGCCTGGTTCCATAACATACTTGGTTCCCTCACTGGGAAACCCAACTGTGCTGGCCCATTGTTGCCACCAGTTTAGGAGAACGGCAAGGCAGTGACTGAGTGAGGCATAGCAAGAGAGAAAATGTGCCCTGCCTAAATTTCGTCAGTCTCCTTCTCCGTTGCCTCAGGCCAGCCCTGCTCTGTTGTTCCCACTGGACTCAAAAAGACCTGGTAGGTGAGAACCTGGACCCGACATCGGAACCAGTAAGGTCGGGGCCCCAAAGAAGTCAGGCCCACCCAAAAGGGTGCAAGGGGGACCTGATCAATCCCTGGAGGACTTAATAGGTCTCACAGGTAAAGAGTTTGCTGTAGGGAATGTAATAGACTCTGGTGTGTGTATGTGTGTGTGTGTGTGTGTGTGTGTGTGTGTGTTTGCGTGAAATGTGCAGCTCAGCCAGGCTTGCCAGTTGAGTTCGAGTTTGTGCCTCCACAGACAGGCACCCTTAAGGTCTCCAAAAGTCTACAGAGTCTGAATGGGCTCTCCTGTGTCGTGGTGAGTGTCTAAGGTCTAGGGTGGTATTGGATCAGATTCCGATCACAAATGACAAAACTGAGTCCCCTATGGCCAAACCTTACCTAAAGTTCCCCCAGGAACACGACTAGAGGAGTATCTGATTGCTCCTCTCATCCAAGGGGATACCCTCCCTTTGTCTGTCTTTGTGACACTGAACAAAAGAAAGAAATTAATAATGGGATCAAAACAGAGTAAGCCTACGATTTTAGAGGTCATGCTCAAAAATTTTAAAAAGGGACTTTCAGGTGAATATGGGGTGAAAATGACACCTAGGAAGTTAAGGATCTTTTGTGAACTAGAATGGCCCATATTCAATGTTGGATGGCCCCCAGAAGGGACATTAGATGCTCAAATAGTGCAGCGGGTTTGGCTAATAATCACTGGGAACCCAGGCCACCCTGATCATATTCCATACATCGACTCCTGGCTTGAAATTGCCTGAAATCCCCCACCTTGGGTGTGATTCATCATTAGCAAACAGAGCCAGACAAAGGTTTTAGCCACTTTATCCAGAGGCTCACTCAGGGAGCCAAAGAAGTGACCCACCACTCCTCTAATATTTAAAGGAGACATGGAAGAAGATATTGTCTTTCCACCTCCTTATGACTCGACAAGCTCCCTCCCTACTCCCCCTGAGCTTTAAATTCCTCCCCCATCTGTCTCTCCATCGTGGCCACAGTCTGCTCTGCAGTCGCCATTGCCGCTGCGGACCCGGTCACCTCCACAGTCGCCACCGCCGTGGCAGTCACCATTGGTGCAGCAGTCGCCGCAGCAGTGGGTTCTATGGTCGCTGCCACAGTCAGCACTGCCCTTTTCTCCCCACCCCTCTTGGACCTGGAGAACCCTCCCCCACAGGGGCCAGCAGCCAGACTGTGCCCCAGACCCAGACCTAACACTCTCCAAATGCCTGTAAGGGAGACGAGAGAGACTGAAAGACAGAATGAGGACAGAACAGTCCAGCCCAGCCACTGCATGATGTATTATCAATCTTTCTCTACAACAGACCTCCTCAATTGGAAACACAACACTCCATCATACTCTGAAAAGCCACAAGCAATGGTCTACTTGATGGAGTCCCTCTTCCAGACCCACCAACCGACTTGGGAAGATTGTCAACAGTTACTCCATACTCTAACACAGAAGAAAGAAGAAGAAGAATAAAAGAAACACGACAGTACCTAGAAGATCATGCACCCCCGGGGATCAATGACCATGCTGTCTGGGCTCAAGCTGCTGTGCCTGAAGAACACCCAACATGGGATTTCACCATAGAAGGACAGGCCCACATTCGAGGATACCAGGAAGCTCTCCTTCAGGGAATCTGAGCTGGAGGCAAAAAGCCCATGAACATGACTAAAATATCAGTCACACAGCATCCTGGGGAGTCTCCCGGAGACTACTATGAAAGATATGTGAAGCATACCGTGTATACACCCTGTTTGACCCCAAGGCACCAGAAAGTCAACAGATGGTAAATACATGTTTTGTGGCACAAGCTGCCCCAAATATCAGAAGAAAATTCCCGAAGTTAAAGGGCTTTGCTGGAATGAATATCACTCAGCTGATAGAGGTCGTGAATAAAGTTTTCATAAACAGAGAAGTTGCAGCTGAAAGAGAAGTGGAGAGAAGTCTAAAAAAGAAGGCCACCTTTCTCACAGCAGCATTTAATGTCTTAAAGAAACAGACATTGCAAAGACAGGAAGACCACGACCACCAAAAGGGGAAGCCAGAAACCCCGTAGCAAGGGACCAATGTGCATACTGCAAAGAGAAGGGGCACTGGAAGAATGAATGTCTGAATCAGAAGGGGCCCTGAAAACCCAGCCAATATCAGGAGGAACCTCGAGGCAAGAACCTCGTTGGTCTAGGTGTAGAATTGGACTGAGGGGGACTGGGATCTTTCTATCTTGGCCTCCATGAGCCCACGGTCGAAATGAAGGTAGGGGGCCTAACAGTAACTTTCATGGTTGACACTGGGGCTGAATACTCCATTGTTAATTCCCGGTGGCTCCCTCAAGCCAAAAGATGGCAACCATACTTGTGGCTACTTGGACATGGGCAATACAACAGCCCTTCTGTCAAGCTCGACAATGTAAACTTGGGGGTCACAAAGTCTAGCATGAGTTCCTCTACTTATCTGAGTACCCAATTCCTCTCCTGGGCTGAGATCTGCTCTCTAACCTTGGGGCCAAGATAACCTTTGAACCCACTGGACACACTAGCCTCCAATTAAACCCAAGGCAGAAGGAAACCCTGGTCTTGCCAATTACCCTGCCAAGGGAAGAAGAACAGAGACTATTCTGTGCCCAGGACTTACCCTGTAGCCCTTCAGAATTCAGGCTTACATTCCCCTCCATATGGGCTGAAGGTAACCCACCTGGAGTAGCTTGGAATTGGGCCCCCATCATTGTTGACATGATTCCTGGAGCCCAACCTCAGAAACAAAGGCAGTACCCCCTTCCACTCAAGGCTAGAATGGGTATACAAGAGCACCTGACCAATCTCAGAGAAGTAGGTATTATAACTGAGTGCCAATCAGCTTGGAATACCCCACTCTTGCCAGTCAAGAAGCCAGAAGGAGCATACCGACCAGTACAGGATTTGAGGGCCATTAACAAAGTGACTGTTTCCTTACACCCAGTGGTTCTGAACCCATATACTCTCCTCAGCCAAATTCCAGGGTAGGCCAGATGGTTTACATGCCTCGACCTAAAGGATGATTTCTTCTGCCTCCATCTGGCTTCTCAAAGTCAGAAACTGGTTGTCTTTGAATGGACTGAGCTGGTTACAGGGTGCCAAATGCAGCTGACCTGGACACAACTTCCCCAAGGTTTCAAGAACTTGCCCATTCTTTTTGGGGAAGCACCAGCTGCAGACCACGCTGACTTTCCAAGGGAAACCACACCATGTGTCCTCCTCCAGTATATAGATGAACTCTTCCTTGCCAGGGACACCCAAGAAGACTGTATGAAAGGTACCAAGGCCCTCCTGAAGCTCCTATCCTACTCGGGGTACTGGGCCTCTTGGAAAAGGCAAAGATTTGTCAGCATCAGGTCCAATACTTAGGCTTCCTCATCACAAAAGGAAAAAGAGAACTAGGACTGGAAAGGAAGAAAGTTATCACCACAATGCCACAGCCCCAAACAAAATGAGGCTTGTGTGAAATTTCAGGGACCGCACGGTTCTGTTGCATTCGGATTCCTGGTTTCTCAGCCATAGCAAGGGCCCTCTATGACCTGTTGGGAGGGCCAGACCAGTAGCTCCTCACATGGACTGAGGAGTCAAGGGCTGCTTTCACAGAAATAAAGTTGGCTCTGGGATCAGCCCCAGCCCTGGGTTTGCCTGACATAGAAAGTCCCTTTAACCTCTTCATACATGAAAAGGACAAAATAGCCCTTGGAGTGCTCACTCAGAGCATGGGACCTTGACAATGGCCAGTGGCCTACATATAAAAAAAAAAAAACAAAAACTTGATCCTGTGGCTGCAGGATGGCCACCATGCCTCAGTGCTGGCAGCCACAGTCTTGCTCATCAAGGAGGTAGACAAACTCACACTGGGACAAACACTTAATTCTAAGGTCCCATACGTGGTCACATCCCTCATGAGCACCCAAGGATATAATTTCCTTTCCAATTCTTGGCTGAAACAATACCAAGGCCTTCTCTATGAAAACCCACGGGTCACCTTCAAAACAGTAAGAACACTAAACCCAGCCACCTTCCTTCCCACGAAGGAGGGAGAACCTGACCATGACTGTTCCAAAGCAGTGGATGAAGTCTATGCCAGCTGCCCCGACCTCCAAGCCCAGGCTATAACAAGCCTGGAGATCACCCTGTTCGGCAAAGGGAGCAGCTATTTACAAGAAGGAAGATGAAGAGCATGATATGCGGTAACCCCAACCACCGAAGTTCTGGAAGCCAAGGCCTTCCCGGAAGGATGGTTGGCACAACAAGCTGAACTGTACGCCTTAACCTGAGCCCTCATCCTTAGCAAAGGTAAACGAGTTAACATCTATAATGATTCCTGGCATGCCTTCGCTACTATGCATGTACACGGGGCCATCTATAAAGAAAGAGGCCTCCTTACTGCTGCAGGGAAAACTATCGAAATCAAGGAAGAAATACTAAAGCTTCTTGAGGCCATATGGCTGCCAGACAAGGTAGCTATCCTACACTATAAGGGACATCAGAAAGGAGATGACCCCATAACTCAAGGAAATTGCCTGTCTGACAAAACAGCCAGAGTGGCCACCTGTGGTGACCCAGGTGAAGCACCTACCTACACTATGACTCTTGTGCCCCAGAGGGAAACCTCCCCACCCCTATACACAAATGAAGAAAGAAGTTGGGCCTCGACAGAAGGGGGCACACTAAGCAAAGAGGGATGGTGGGTCATGCCAAATGGGCACATCTTTGTCCCGTCGTCTATGGGAAAACACCTAGTGAAGGAATATCACCAATTCATGCACCTAGGGAAAACTGCACTAGAGGCCATCCTCAAAAAGAACTACTATATCAGCCAGCTGCCAGCATCATGCCGAGCTGTCAGTGAACAATGTGTAACATGTTGCAAAAACAATGCTTGGCCTGCCCCACGGCCCCCGCCTGGCACACAAAGGATGGGGGCCGCCTCTTTCGAAGACTTAGAGGTAGACTTTACTGACATACAATCAAATAAAGGGTTCAGGTACCTTGTTGTAATAATCTGCACATATTCAAGATGGGTTGAAATATTCCCAGCCAGAATGGAAAGAAGTCGCTAAGTGTCCAAAGTGTCCAAAGTTTCTATGGGAGATTGTGCCTCGGTTTGGTCTACCCTTAACTATACACAGTGATAACGGACCTACATTTGTGGCAGACAACAACTCTAACAAAGTCCCTCAACATTACCTGGAAACTGCACACTGCTTATGAACCCCAGAGCTCAGGGAAACTAGAGTGGATGAATCGCACCCTCAAGGAAATCCTGGCTAATTTCCATCAGGAGACTAATCTCTCATGGCCAGATTTACTACCGCTGGCCCTTCTGCATGCCCAATGCACACATGAGACTCTGGGATTCTCCCCTTTTGAGTTATTATATGGGCATCCCCCATGTTTAGGAAAACTCCCAGGAGACCTACACCAGATTGGAGACAAGGGAATAAGAGAACAGCTGCAGACCTTGGGGGCAGTCTTAAATAAATTACAGAGGTACACCATAGAGAGGGCCCCAATTTCCTTAGGGACCCCCATTCACCCCTTTCAGCCAGGAGACTCTGTGTGGGTCAAAGATTGGAAGAGGAAACCTCTTAGGCCACAGTGGACTGGACCTCATATTGTTATTCTAACAACTTCTACAGCACTTAAAAGTTTCAGGTATCACCCCACGGGTCCATCACTCCAGATATAAGAAGGCCAACTCAGCAGAACCCACAACCTGGTGGAGTGATCCAGATCCAGTCAACCTGCTTAAACTGACCCTCAAAAGGGACACTGGCCCCTGAGACCTCCAGCCCCGCTCCAGCCACACCCTGGAAGCTGGCTGGCCTGTGCATGGCAGAAGCCTGAGGAATCAACGCATGAACCTAGCCCAGGGGTTTGGATGCAACTCTGCCAGCCCTTGCCCCTTACTGCTGTCATAGCCCTGATCTTACTTCTTACTGTTGGGCTGATAGAGACTGAACCAACAAGATGGACATGGGACAAAAGATGCATGCTGGGTCTCACATACCTCCTCTGGATGGGAGGATTATTAAGTATCGCCTGCATATTATGATAACCTCTCTCACCCTCACAACTGCCACTTACCCACTTTGCCCCCAGGATTGTTGTATGACAATAAGGGGGTCAAGGGCATTCAGCACCTTCACCTCCCTCCACAAAGATTGCTACAAGGGAAAAACACCCACTCTGTCAGTCACCTGGTGCCCCAAGGACTAAATATTGGACCGTAGAGATTACCCAAAATGTCAGAAACCCATGTCACAACAAGGGCCTCCAGAGAGGGAAGCGAGCTTGCTACACTTACCTTCCTTAATGGGAGATCTCAGATGGGGGAGAGGTGGAAGAGAGGACCCTTCAAAAAGTTATAAAGGATACCCAGGACAGGGTAATACAAGCCATAAAGGCGACCACTAACCTGGAAGCCTACGAGGGTTTGAACCTTCAGCCCTCAATCAAATGCTTACCAATTCTCCACTCCAGCCTTGGGCCAACACTACTCTACATATCCTCCATAAAAAAGATAATCACTCCCAAACATGCTGGATGTGCTTGCCCCTTAGCTGAATGGCTTACTTAGCCACTCCCATCCCTTTGACCTGGGAAGCTCCTGAAAATCTCAAACCCAACACCTCTGTCTTAATTGGACCCCTGGCCACTGGGGTCTGTCTCACAAATGCGGACAATCGAATCTGTACAGTCCCAGAAGGTATGAACGGTACCTCTCTATGCGGAAGAAATATAACCTTGAAGAGGAATACAACCCTATGTTTAACCCCTGGGGTGTTCTATCTATATTCTAATTCAGCCTACTGATGCTTAAAGGCCAACTGGACTCAGATATGTTATTCTGTCTTCCTAACCCCTGAGATATCTGTATACACTGAAGATCAGTTCCTAACAGCCTTTAGCACCAAGTCCCAGGCTAAACAGGCAGTCCTGCTACTCGTTCTGATAGATGGAGGAATTGAGACAGGAATAGGAACTGGAATAGGGGGCATAGGTTCATCCATAGGACTATACCATAGACTATCTCAAGAGATAAATGAAGACATGGAATGGGTGGCAGATTCTCTGGTAACCTTACAAAACCAAATAAACTCTCTGGCAGCAGTGACCCTCCAAAATAGGCAAGCCCTCTACCTCCTTACTTCAGAAAAAGGAGGGACTTGCATCTTTCTGGGGGAGGTATGTTGTTATTTTGTAAACCAGTCAGGAATAGTTATGACTATGGTTAAGGAACTCAAGGAAAGAATTCAACGTAGACAACAGGAAAGTATCAATCAATGGAAAGAATGGGATCTCACGGATTGGGCATCCTGGCTTCCTGCCCTGGTGGGGCCCCTTCTCTCCATAATTTTACTTTTATCCATTTGCCCCTGTATACTGAATGCCATGGTACATTTTATTGAAAACACTGTTGCTCACCAAACTACTTCATGAATCTTAGCCTTCTGAGAGTACCAACCTGTAAAACTGAAAGGCGATGCCTACTAAAAGTTTTTTTTTTTTTAAGGCATCAAAGGGGGGAATATTGGAGAAGTAATAAAGTATGCCCAAGATGGCCTACAGGGCTAAAACAGACTCTGGTCTCTAGTTTAGAGACCCCTCCTCTGGTTTCTTCTTCCTTTGTTTGCTGTGCACACAAAAAAGCCCACAGATATGGAAGCTGATGGCTATAAATTACCCTCCCCACTTGCCTTTGGTGCTCAGACCTTTGGAGAAACAGTCTCCTCTGAGCCCGCCAGTGTTAAATAAATCTCTGATCCACCAAGATCTCTGAGTGCCGCTTGGGTTTTCTGCCAGTGTTCCAGTCTGGTTCTATAACAGGACTAATGTCTCTATATTGTACTTACCACAGGGAGTCTCCATGAGAAGTCAAAGAATTACATACAATCACCCTCCTAAATTTCCTCCATGTCAGTTAAGAAAGATCATAAATCCCGAGGAATTAGTTAATTGGGAGCTCTGTAGAGGAGAGGTTGGTAGAGTTCTACTTAATACTTCCAAAGGAAACGTCATTAATTGGGCTTCTGTAGGCTCTGCTCCTACCAAATACTCCAAAAAAGAGGTCCGATGGCGTTGATATCAAGATGATGACATCATTTCAGATGCAACATCTGATCCCATTGTATGGCATGAAGGAGGGATGACTCTCCCTAGCCCACGTTTACTTGATGGGCCAGTTCATTCAGAACTTCAGAAATTGGCACTGGATTATTAGGCTTGGCCACTTGGAAAGGCCACTTAATGAATGTTTCAAATAAATTCTCCATCTCTTTTAGATTAAATGGGACTCATAAAATTCAAGCATGTGTCAGACTTCCTTTTCTGTTTATGTTAGGCATGCCTCATTGGGACCCTGATAACAGTCTTCTTACTTGCCATAATTGTTCCTTTTATACTTGTCTTAATTTTACTATTTCTTTTAACCAGGAAAAACAAACCTTATATATCCTTAAGGCACATAATGGGGTTTGGATGCCTGTAATCATGGATCAGTCTTGGCAACACTCCCCTGAAATGTTTCTCATAGATGAAACATTGAAACATCTTACACTGCACCCAATAGTTTGTAGGTTTACTGGTAACTGCTGTACTTGGGATTATAACTATTACAGCTACAGCAGCAAGAGCTGGTTTTGCACTGCATCAGACTGTACAAACCACCCCACTATGTACAGAACTGGCATCAAGATTCAGAAAGGCTGTGGAACAGCCAAAGGCTGATTGATAGCCCAATAGAGAGCCAATTATCTGACTTTCAACAATCTGTTCTTTTTCTAGGAGATCAATTGATTAGTTTACAAGAACAGATAAAGCTTCAATGTGATTGGAACATAACCACCTTTTGTGTCACCCCCCATGCATATAATCAATCTAAGATATCATGGGACCTGGTGCATTGACACCTTCTTAATCAAGGTAACACCTCTGCTGATATAGCTCAATTGCAAAAGGACATCTATGAAACATTCAAAAATAAACTTGAGATGATTTCTGGTGCTCTGTCTATATCTGAGATAACTAATTGAATCTTGGAATTGAATCCAATGAATTATATAAAACTCTTAAGCTTTTCTGAGATTGGTAGTTTTATATTGATCTTTGTCTTATTACTTTGCCTATACCTAGTCTGGAGAAGGGGACAGTGAAGAAGCTGAGAATATGCCTCACAAACCTGTCTTCACCCTCCAGCTTTGCCAAATGAAAGAAAAAGGGGGAGATGTGGGAGATGCAGGAGAGAAGCATCGAACAAAGGAAAAGACTTCAAAACAGAAGAGCTGGATAAAGTGCAAGGCCTTAGGACATGTTTACACAGCTGAACCAGCTTCTGCTTGTAAGGTATGCCTAGAGCCATTAACATTGTCCAGCGCCAGATCCTCCTTCACACCTGACCATTCCTAGTGTTATGGAAACCAATTAACTTGAAATTCAACCTTGAAAAGTTAAACCATTAGATTGATTAACACACTTGCTTAGCTGACTTTATGCATATAGTCTTTAGCAATTATCCTAATAAAAAAAAAGCTTCATTCTGGAGTCAGGGCCTCATTCTGACTCAAGTATAAGGACCTTCACTTAACTGCATTTTGTTTCCAGACTCATCTTTTGCGACTCCAGCCATACTCCCTACAACAATAAAGTCCACAAACTAAAACCTACACACCTTGTTCCATAGGATATTTTCACTTTTCCACACACACCGTCTCCAAATAAAATAAAATAAGCAGTCTTTACTCACTTTTGTTAAATTTCAGCTCTGTAATAACTAGCTTGATTAATGTGTTCTCAAAGCCACAAAAGATTAGGAATTAATTGAAAAGTAAGGGACTTCATTAGACAGGTCCACTGACCATGGCAACAAGTAAGAAAATATAGTCTAAAAATGTGGAAAAAGAAGCTCTGATAAAATCAAATATATAAGAATTAGAGGGGCCTAGGTGGCTCAGTTGGTTGAGCATATGACTTCGGCTCAGGTCATGATCTCGCTCTCTGTGAGTTCAAGACCTATGCCGTATTCTGTGCTGACAGCTAGGAGCTTGGAGCCTGTTTCAGATTCTGTGTCTCCCTCTCTCTCTGTCCCTCCCTGACTCATGTTCTGTCTCTTTCTCTCTGTCAAAAAATAAAAATAAATAAATAAATAAAATAAAATAAAATAAAATAAAATAATTAAAATTCAATGAGGCCATTTCAGTGGTACATACAAGCAAAATTTCAATAGCTACAAATTTTAATACCTCTCCAAGTAGCCAATATATACAGTACAATAATTGATGTTTATAATGACCTTCAATCATTCTGAAAAGGTAACATTAAATGTTAGAGTTGAAGGTCTTCTTAACACTAACACTAAAACTACCAAAAACTAATATTTCTAAAGTGTTTGGGGGTGTAGAAAGCACTTTCCAAAAAGTATGCCTCATATTAAGATCATCTACTCTAGCCCCCTTGTGGACATAAAATTAAAACCCAGGAGGAACCAAGATGGCAAAATAGCATGGAAGTTTTTTGTGTCTCACGTCCATGAAATACAGCCAGACCAACAGTAAACTATCCTGCACACCTAGAAAACTGATTGGAGGATTAACACAATAATCTGCACAACCTGAACCACAGAATTCAGCAGGTACACGATGTGGAGAGGTCAACTTGGGGAGCAAGAAGCCACGGGGAGGGAGGTGCTTTTGTGGGCAGAGACAGGATGAAGATGGGGAAGGAGAGGATATGGGAAAAGCACCCGTCCCAAAAAGCAGCAAGAGAGAAAGTGGAAAATTGGAAACAGCCACAGTGACTAAACTAAAAAGGGAGAAAGGAGGCAGGAGAGGGTTTAAATTTCATTAAGACTGTAAACAAGGGGAGTGCAAAGGCTGCAACTCTGCAATTTGATACCTGGTGGTGCTCTGGTGGGAAGGGAAAATCCCCAGGAACAGAATGGGGTCTGGGAGGTTCTCGGGTCACATGGGGAAAAGCGGTTCCACTGCTGGAAGGACATTTGGTAGAGACTGTTGAAGCCATCTGGTCCCAGCAGACCCCAGAAAACGGCCATATTCGCTGGTGCTGGAACAAGGTCCTTAAGGATGAAGCCTGGTGCCAGATGTGTGTTGTGATTTCCATAATCCCTGAAACGCTGCTGCTACACTGTCTTGCGAACATTTTCTGGGATGGGCTGGCATCTGGCAGCAGGGGCCAGAAAGCGTTCCTGGGTGCAGCTGACATTTGGCCTTTGCTCATTCAGCCATTGCTCGGTGAGACCCTCCCACAGAGGGGAAGAATGAGTCAAAGCCACAGTCCTTCAGTAGTAAGGGGCCAGGGAAAACAGATGCATCTAAGACAAAACTCAGGAGAGAGGTACTCCCTGGGGCCTGGTCACGGACAGTGAAAAAGCAGGGAATGGACAAAAACTGAAGACAGAGAATGGGTGCGCAATTGCTGATCTGGGAGAACAGAGTTCCAATACTAGCGACTGGGTAGCTGGGTGACACCATTTTCACTGCAACTGTGCATGCGTATACACACCTACTAGCGCCACAACACTCCACCCCAGTAGGCTAGCAGCTCCATCTATTGGAGAACTGAGCCTTTACACTGAGTCCGGCCCAACTGGGCCAACCTTTCTCTTCAAGAACACAAGTCTCACCACCTACTTATTTTATGGTATATAAAGTGCTTCATACCCTGACTTCTAGTGGAAAACAAAGTAATTTCAGTCCTATTTCAATCTGTTAGCAGCTCCATGTATTCAATTTTCTTTTTTCTTTTACACTTTTCTTTTTCTTGAATACAGAAAGAGAAAAAATCATTTTTATTTTCAATTTTTATTAAAAATATTTTCTTTAATTTTTTTCTACTACATTCTTTACTTTTCTGTAATTTTTTTCAAATTCTATGTAACTCCCATCATCTCATTTTGGTCTATTTCAGTGTATTCATTTTTTTAAATTCTCAAACGATTTCATTTTTTCCCCTTTTTTTCCTCTAACCATTCAAACTTCCTTCAACGCTCAGACCAAAACACACCTAGGATGTAGCATCATTCATTCGATCCTTTGTGTGTGTGTGTGTAATTTTTTAATTTTAATATTTTTTAAGTTTTAATTTTTTAATTTTAATTTTTCTACCTCATTAATTCCTTTTCTCTCTTCAAAATGATAAAACAAAGGAAATAAGCCCAAAAGAAAGAACAGCCAGGGATTTAAAGAACACAGATACAAGCAAGATGTCTAAACAAGAATTTAGAATCACGATTATAAAAATACTAGCTGGAGTCGAAAATAGATTAGAATCCCTTTCTGCAGAGATAAGAGAAGTAGAAAATAATCAGAATGAAATTAAAAATGTTATAACTGAGCTGCAATCACGGATGGATGCTGCAGCGGCAAGGATTGATGAGGCAGAACAGAGAATCAGCAATGTAGAGGACAAACATATAGAGAATAATGAAGCAGAAAAAACAGGGAGATTAAGGCAAAAGAGCAAGATTTAAAAATTAGAGAAATCAGTGACTCATTAAAAAGGAACAACATCAGAATGATAGGGGTCCCAGAAGAGGAAGAGAGAGGAATAGGGGTAGAAGGGTTATGTGAGTAAATCATAGCAGAGAGCTTTCCTAACCTGTGGAAAGACACAGACATCAAAATCCAGGAATCACATAGGACTCTCATTAGATTAAACAAAAATCAACCATCAACAAGGCATATCATAGTCAAATTCACAAAATACTCAGGCAAGGAGAGAATCATGAAAGCAGCAAGGGAGAAAAAGTCCCTAACATACAAGGGAAGACAGATCAGGATTGCAGCAAAACTATCCACAGAAACTTGGCAGGCAAGAAAGGAGTGGCAGGATATATTCAATGAGCTGAATCAGAAAAGTATGTAGCCAAGAATTCTCTATCCAGCAAGGCTGTCATTCAAAATAGCAGGAGAGTTAAAAAGTTTCCCATACAAACTAAAATAAGAGTTTGTGGCCACTAAACCAGCCCTGCATGAAATTTTAGGGGAGACTCTCTGAGGGGAGAAAAGATGAAAATATATAAATATATAAGCATATATATATATATATACATATATATATATCAAAAGCAACAAAATTAGAAAGATTAGATTAGATTAGAAATATTAGAACACCATCAGACCATCAGAAACTCCAACTCTGCAAGCATCATAATGGCAATAAATTCATATCTTTCAGCACTCACTCTAAATGTCAATGTACTCAATGCTCCAATCAAAAGACATAGGGTAACAGAATGGATAAGAAAACAGGATCCATCTATATGCTGTTTACAAAAGACCCACTTTAGACCTAAAGACACCTTCAGATTGAAAGTAAAGGGATGGAGAACTATCATAATAATGGTCAACAAAAGAAAGCCGGAGTAGCCATACTTATATAAGACAATCTAGACTTTAAAATAAAGACTGTATCAAGAGATGCAGAAGGGCATTATATCATAGTCAACCGGACTGTCCACCAAGAAGACCTAACACTTGTAAACATATATGCGCCAAATGTGGAGCACCCAATTATATAAATCAACTAATAACAAACATAAAGAAACTCAATGATAGTAATACAATAATAGTAGGAGACTTCAACACCCCACTCACAGCAATGGACAGATCATCTAATCAAAAAATCAACAGAGAAACAATGGCTTTGAATGACACACTGGACTATATTGACTTAACAGATATATTCACAACATTTCATCCTAAAGCAGCAGAATATATATTCTTCTTCAGTGCACATAGAACGTTCTCCAGAATAGACCACATACTGGGACACAAATCAGCCCTCAACAAGCACAAGAAGATCGGGATCATACCATGTATATTTTTAAAACACAACACTATGAAACTCGAAATCAACCACAAGAAAAATTTGGAAAGGTAACAAATACTTGGAGACTGAAGAACATGCTACTAAAGAATGAATGGGCTAACCAAGCATTTAAAGAGGAAATTAAAAAGTATCTGGAAGTAAATGAGAATGATAACACCACAACCCAAAACCTCTGGGATGCAGCAAAGGTGGTCATCAGAGGAAAGTGTATAGCAATCCAGGCCTTCCTAAAGAAGGAAGAAAGATCTCTGACACACATCCTAGACTTACACCTTAAACAGCTGGAAAAAGAACAGCAAATAAAACCCCAAACAAGCAGAAGACAGGAAGTAATAAACATTAGAGCAGAAATTAATGCTATCAAAACCAAAAAAAAAAACCAAAAAAAAAACAAAAAAAACAAAAACCAGTAGAACAGATCAATGAAACCAGAAGCTGGCTCTTTGAAATAATTAACAAAATTGATAACCCACTAGCCAGTTTGATCAAAAAGAAACAGGAAAAGACCCAAATAAATAAAATCAAGAATGAAGGAGGAGAGATCACAACAAACACAGCAGAAATAAAAACAATAATAAGAGAATATTATGAGCAATTATATGCCAATAAACTGGGCAATATGGAAGAAATGGACAAATTCCTAGATACATATACACTACCAAAACTGAAACAGGAAGAAATAGAAAATTTGAACTGACCCATAATCAGTAAGGAAATAGAATTAGTAATCAAGGGGCGCCTGGGTGGCGCAGTCGGTTAAGCGTCCGACTTCAGCCAGGTCACGATCTCACGGTCCGTGGGTTCGAGCCCCGCGTCGGGCTCTGGGCTGATGGCTCAGAGCCTGGAGCCTGTTTCCGATTCTGTGTCTCCCTCTCTCTCTGTCCCTCCCCCGTTCATGCTCTGTCTCTCTCTGTCCCAAAAATAAATAAACGTTGAAAAAAAAATTTTTAAAGAATTAGTAATCAAAAATCTCCCAAGACAGATACCATATGTTTTCACTCTTATGTGGATCCTGAGAAACTTAACAGAAATCCGTGGGGGATTGGGAAGGAAAAAAAAAAGAAGTTAGAGAGGGAGGGAGCCAAAGCATAAGAGACTCTTAAAAACTGAGAAAAAACTGAGGGTTGATGGGGGGTGGGAGGGAGGGGAAGGTAGGTGATGGGTATTGAGGAGGGCACCTTTTGGGATGAGCACTGGGTGTTGTATGGAAACCAATTTGACAATAAATTTCATATTAAAAAAAAAGAAATGCAAGAGACTTGGCCATCATCCATTGTTGGGTTAAGTAGCTCCTTTGTGTAATGGGATACCATTTAAATGAAACTGGGGAAACAGTATAAATGTATATACACTTTATACAAGTTCACTCTTAAATGTGATATAAAATATACATAACATAAAAATACAGGAAGTGATACCTAGGGGGCAGTTCTCCAAAATATAACTTATTATTTTGTGTGTTGGGATTTGAAAGCTTTTATTACATTGATTTCTTTATTACACTGTTTTGCTTTCCTTTAATTAAAAAATAATTAAAAAAAGCAACAATAGAGGAACTGGGAAGATGGCGGAGTAGGAGGACGCTGGGCTCACCGCCCATCCTGCTGCTCACTTAGATTCCACCTACACCTGCCTAACTAACCCAGAAAACCACCAGAAGACTAGCAGAATGAAGTCTCCGGAGCCAAGCGCAGACGAGAGGCCCACGGAAGAGGGTAGGAAGGGCGGCGAGGCGCTGCGCACTCCACGGACTGGCGGGAGGGAGCCGGGGCGGAGGGGCAGCTCCCCGGCCAAGCAGAGCCCCTGAGTCTGGCTGGCAAAAGCAGAGGGGCCTGATGGACTGTGTTCCGACAGCAAGCGCGACTTAGCGTCTGGGAGGTCATAAGTTAACAGCTCTGTTCAGAAAGCGGGAAGGCTGGAGGACAAAGGGAGGGAGAGCTGCTGAGCCCCCGGAAGACAGAGCTCAGTTTGGTGGGGAACAAAGGCGCTCGCCAGCGTCATCTCCCCCGCCCATCCCCCAGCCAAAGTCCCAAAGGGAACCAGTTCCTGCCAGGTAACTTGCTCGCTCTGTGCAAACACCCAACTCTGTGCTTCTGTGGAGCCAAACCTCCAGCAGCGAATCTGACTCCCTCCCGCTGCCACAGGGCCGCTCTTAAAGTGGACCACCTAAGGAGAAGCGAGCTAAGCCTGCCCCTCCTGCCCCTGTGCACCTTGCCTATCCACCCCAGCTAATACGCCAGATCCCCAACACCACAAGCCTGGCAGTGTGCAAGTAGCCCAGACGGGCCACGCCACCCCACAGTGAATCCCGCCCCTAGGAGAGGGGAAGAGAAGGCACACACCAGTCTGACTGTGGCCCCAGCGGTGGGCTGGGGGCAGACATCAGGGCTGACTGCGGCCCCACACACCAACTCCAGTTATACACCACAGCACAAGGGAAGTGCCCTGCAGGTCCTCACCACTCCAGGGACTATTCAAAATGACCAAACGGAAGAATTCCCCTCAGAAGAATCTCCAGGAAATAACAACAGCTAATGAACTGATTAAAAAGGATTTAAATAATATAACAGAAAGTGAATTTAGAATAATAGTCATAAAATTAATCGCTGGGCTTGAAAACAGTATACAGGACAGCAGAGAATCTCTTGCTACAGAGATCAAGGGACTAAGGAACAGTCACAAGGAGCTGAAAAGCACTTTAAACGAAATGCAAAACAAAATGGAAACAATGACAGCTCGGACTGAAGAGGCAGAGGAGAGAATAGGTGAACTAGAAGATAAAGTTATGGAAAAAGAGGAAGCTGAGAGAAAGAGAGATAAAAAAATCCAGGAGTATGAGGGGAAAATTAGAGAACTAAGTGATACACTAAAAAGAAATAATATACTCATAATTGGTATCGCAGAGGAGGAAGAGTGAGGGAAAGGTGCTGAAGGTGTACTTGAAGAAATAATAGCTGAGAACTTCCCTGAACTGGGGAAGGAAAAAGGCATTGAAATCCAAGAGGCACAGAGAACTCCCTTCAGACGTAACTTGAATCGATCTTCTGCACGACGTATCATAGTGAAACTGGCAAAATATAAGGATAAAGAGAAAATTCTGAAAGCAGCAAGGGATAAACGTACCCTAACTTATAAAGGGAGACCTATAAGACTCGTGACTGATCTCTCTTTTGAAACTTGGCAGGCCAGAAAGGATTGGCACGATATCTTCAGTGTGCTAAACAGAAAAAATATGCAGCCGAGAATCCTTTATCGAGCAAGTCTGTCATTTAGAATAGAAGGAGAGATAAAGGTCTTCCCAAACAAACAAAAACTGAAGGAATTCGTCACCACGAAACCAGCCCTACAAGAGATCCTAAGGGGGATCCTGTGAGACAAAGTACCAGAGACATCACTACAAGCATAAAACATACAGACATCACAATGACTCTAAACCCATATCTTTCTATAATAACACTGAATGTAAATGGATTAAATGCGCCAACTAAAAGACATAGGGTATCAGAATGGATAAAAAAACAAGACCCATCTATTTGCTGTCTACAAGAGACTCATTTTAGACCTGAGGACACCTTTAGATTGAGAGTGAGGGGATGGAGAACTATTTATCATGCTACTGGAAGCCAAAAAAAGCTGGAGTAGCCATTCTTATATCAGACAAACTATACTTTAAATTAAAGGCTGTAATAAGAGATGAAGAAGGGCATTATATAATAATTATAGTGTCTATCCATCAGGAAGAGCTAACAATTATAAATGTCTATGTGCCAAATACTGGAGCCCCCAAATATATAAAACAATTACTCACAAACATAAGCAACCTTATTGATAAGAATGTGGTAATTGCAGGGGACTTTAACACTTCACTTACACAAATGGATAGATCATCTAGACACATGGTCAATAAAGAAACAAGGGCCCTGAATGACATCTTGGATCAGATGGACTTGACAGATATATTTAGGACTCTGCATCCCAAAGCAACAGAATATACTTTCTTCTCGAGTGCACATGGAACATTCTCCAAGATAGATCATATACTGGGTCACAAAACAGCCCTTCATAAGTATACAAGAATTGAAATTATACCATGCATACTTTCAGACCACAATGCTATGAAGCTTGAAATCAACCACAGGAAAAAGTCTGGAAAACCTCCAAAAGCATGGAGGTTAAAGAACACCCTACTAACGAATGAGTGGGTCAACCAGGCAATTTGAGAAGAAATTTAAAAATATATGGAAACAAATGAAAATGAAAATACAACAATCCAAACACTTTGGGATGCAGCGATGGCAGTCCTGAGAGGAAAATGCATTGCAATCCAGGCCTATCTCAAGAAAGAAGAAAAATCCCAAATACAAAATCTAACAGCACACCTAAAGGAAATAGAAGCAGAACAGCAAAGGCAGCCTAAACCCAGCAGAAGAAGAGAAATACTAAAGATCAGAGCAGAAATAAACAATATAGAATCTAAAAAAACGGTAGAGCAGAACAATGAAACCAAGAGTTGGTTTTTACAAAAAAAAATTAACAAAATTGACAAACCTCTAGCCAGGCTTCTCAAAAAGAAAAGGGAGATGACCCAAATAGATAAAATCATGAATGAAAATGGAATGATTACAACCAATCCCTCAGAGATACAAACAATTATCAGGGAATACTATGAACAATTATATGCCAACAAACTGGACAACCTGGAAGAAATGGACAAATTCCTAAACACCCACACTCTTCCAAAACTCAATCAGGAGGAAATAGAAAGCTTGAACAGACCCAGAACCAGCGAAGAAATTGAATAGGTTATCAAAAATCTCCCAACAAATAAGAGTCCAGGACCAGATGGCTTCCCAGGGGAGTTCTACCAGACTTTCAAAGCAGAGATAATACCTATCCTTCTCAAGCTATTCCAAAAATAGAAAAGGAAGGAAAACTTCCAGACTCATTCTATGAAGCCAGTATTACTTTGATTCCTAAACCAGACAGAGACCCAGTAAAAAAAGAGAACTACAGGCCAATATCCCTGATGAATATGCATGAAAAAATTCTCAATAAGATACTAGCAAATCGAATTCAACAGCATATAAAAAGAATTATTTACCATGATCAAGTGGGATTCATTCCTGGGATGCAGGGCTGGTTCAACATTCGCAAATCAATCAACGTGATACATCACATTAATAAAAGAAAAGAGAAGA
>NC_064817.1:61304642-61304802 GCF_023721935.1 Panthera uncia | reverse complement strand
TCCAAGATAGATCATATACTGGGTCACAAAACAGCCCTTCATAAGTTCACAAGAATTGAGATCATACCATGCATACTTTCAGACCACAATGCTATGAAGCTTGAAATCAACCACAGGAAAAAGTCTGGAAAACCTCCATGCTTTTGGAGGTTTTCCAGAC
>NC_064817.1:61301369-61304542 GCF_023721935.1 Panthera uncia | reverse complement strand
TGCACATGGAACATTCTCCAAGATAGATCATATACTGGGTCACAAAACAGCCCTTCATAAGTTCACAAGAATTGAGATCATACCATGCATACTTTCAGACCACAATGCTATGAAGCTTGAAATCAACCACAGGAAAAAGTCTGGAAAACCTCCAAAAGCATGGAGGTTAAAGAACACCCTACTAACGAATGAGTGGGTCAACCAGGCAATTTGAGAAGAAATGTAAAAATATATGGAAACAAATGAAAATGAAAATACAACAATCCAAACGCTTTGGGATGCAGCGAAGGCAGTCCTGAGCAGAAAATGCATTACAATCCAGGCCTATCTCAAGAAACAAGAAAAATCCCAAATACAAAATCTAACAGCACACCTAAAGGAAATAGAAGCAGAAGAGCAAAGACAGACTAAACCCAGCAGAAGAGAATAAAGATCAGAGCAGAAATAAACAATATAGAATCTAAAAAAAAAAGCAACAGAAAAAAAACTAGAGCAGAAAGACAAAACCAAGAGTTGTTTTTTTGAAAAAATAAACAAAATTGATAAACCTCTAGCCAGGCTTCTCAAAAAGAAAGGGAAATGACCCAAATAGATAAAATCAGGAATGAAAATGGAATGATTACAACCAATCCCTCAGAAATACAAGCAATTATCAGGGAATATTATGAAAAAGTATATGCCAACAAATTGGACACCCTGGAAGAAATGGACAAATTCCTAAACACCCAAACTCTTCCAAAACTCACTCAGGAGGAAATAGAAAGCTTGAACAGACCCATAACCAGAGAAGAAATTGAATCAGTCATCAAAAATCTCCCAACAAATAAGAGTCCAGGACCAGATGGCTTCCCAGGGGAATTCTACCAGACGTTTAAAGCAGAGATAATACCTATCCTTCTCAAGCTATTCCAAGAAATAGAAAGGGAAGGAAAACTTCCAGACTCATTCTATGAAGCCAGTATTCCCTTGATTCCTAAACCAGACAGAGACCCAGTAAAAAAAGAGAACTACAGGCCAATATCCCTGATGAATATGGATGCAATAATTCTCAATAAGATAATAGCAAATCGAATTCAACAGCATATGAAGAGAATTAATCACCATAATCAAGTGAGATTCATTCCTGGGATGCAGGGCTGGTTAAACATTTGCAAATCAATCAACGTGATACACCACATTAATAAAAGAAAAGATAAGAACCATATGATCCTGTCAATCGATGCAGAAAAGGCCTTTGACAAAATTAAGCATCAATTCTTAATAAAAACCCTCGAGAAAGATGGGATAGAAGGAACATACTTAAAGATCATCAAAGCCATTTATGAAAAGCCCACAGCTAACATCATCCTCAATGGGGAAAAACTGAGAGCTTTTTCCCTGAGATCAGGAACACGACAGGGATGCCCACTCTCACCACTGTGGTTTAACATAGTGTTGGAATTCTGGCATCAGCAATCAGACAACAAAAGGAAATCAAAGGCATCAACATTGGCAAAGATGAAGTCAAGCTTTCGCTTTTTGCAGATGACATGATATTATACATGGAAAATCCGATAGACTCCACCAAAAGTCTGCTGACTTTGGTCAAAAGAACTGATACATGAATTAGCAAATTTGCAGGATACAAAATCAATGTACAGAAATCAGTTGCATTCTTATACACTAATAATGAAGCAACAGAAAGACAAATAAAGGAACTGATCTCATTCACAATTGCACCAAGAAGCACAAAATACCTAGGGATAAATCTAACCAAAGATGTAAAAGATCTATGTGCTGAAAACTATAGAAAGCTTATGGAGGTAATTGAAGAAGATATAAAGAAATGGAAAAACATTCCGTGCTCATGGATTGGAAGAATACATATTGTCAAAATGTCAATACTACCCAAAGCTATCTACACATTCAATGCAATCCCAATCAAAATTGCACCAGCATTCTTCTCGAAACTAGAACAAGCAATCCTAAAATTCATATGGAACCACAAAAGGCTCCGAATAGCCGAAGTAATTTTGAAGAAGAAGACCAAAGCAGGAGGCATCACAATCCCAGACTTTAGCCTCTACTACAAAGCTGTCATCATCAAGACAGCATGGTATTGGCACAAAAACAGACACATAGACCAATGGAATAGAATAAAACACCAGAACTAGACCCACAAACATATGGCCAACTAATCTTTGACAAAGCAGGAAAGAACATCCAGTGGAAAAAAGACAGTCTCTTTAACAAATGGTGCTGGGAAAACTGGACAGCAATATGCAGAAGATTGAAACTAGACCACTTTCTGACACCATTCACAAAAATAAACTAAAAATGGATAAAGGACCTGAATGTGAGACAGGAAACCATCCAAACCCTAGAGGAGAAACCAGGAAAATACCTCTCTGACTTCAGCAGCAGCAATTTCTTACTTGACACATCCCCAAAGGAAGGGAATTAAAAGAAAAAAAGAATTACTGGGACCTTATGAAGATAAAAAGCTTCTGCACTGCAAGGGAAACAGTCAACAGAACTAAAAGGCAACCAACGGAATGGGAGAAGATATTTGCAAATGACATATCAGACAAAGGGCTAGTATCCAAAATCTATAATGAGCTCACCAAATTCCACACCTGTAAAACAAATAACCCAGTGAAGAAATGGGCATAAAACATGAATAGACACTTCTCTATAGAAGACATCCGGATGGCCAACAGGCACATGAAAAGATGCTCAACGTCACTCCTCATCAGGGAAATACAAATCAAAACCACATTCAGATATCACCTCACGCCAGTCAGAGTGGCCAAAATGAACAAATCAGGAGACTATAGATACTGGAGAGGATGTGGAGAAATGGGAACCCTCTTGCACAGTTGGTGGGAATGCAAATTGGTGCAGCCACTCTGGAAAACAGTGTGGAGGTTCCTCAGAAAATTAAAAATAGACCTACCCCATGACCGAGCAGTAGCACTGCTAGGAATTTACCCAAGGGATACAGGAGTACTGATGCATAGGGGCACTTGTACCCCAATGTTGATAGCAGCACTCTCAACAATAGCCAAATTATGGAAAGAGCCTAAATGTCCATCAACTGATGAATGAATAAAGAAATTGTGGTTTATATACACAATGGAGTACTACGTGGCAATGAGAAAGAATTAAATATGGCCCTTTGTAGCAACGTGGAT
>NC_064817.1:61150287-61281369 GCF_023721935.1 Panthera uncia | reverse complement strand
AAAAAAAAAAAAAAAAAAAAAACTAGAGCAGAAAGACAAAACCAAGAGTTGTTTTTTTGAAAAAATAAACAAAATTGATAAACCTCTAGCCAGGCTTCTCAAAAAGAAAGGGAAATGACCCAAATAGATAAAATCAGGAATGAAAATGGAATGATTACAACCAATCCCTCAGAAATACAAGCAATTATCAGGGAATATTATGAAAAAGTATATGCCAACAAATTGGACACCCTGGAAGAAATGGACAAATTCCTAAACACCCAAACTCTTCCAAAACTCACTCAGGAGGAAATAGAAAGCTTGAACAGACCCATAACCAGAGAAGAAATTGAATCAGTCATCAAAAATCTCCCAACAAATAAGAGTCCAGGACCAGATGGCTTCCCAGGGGAATTCTACCAGACGTTTAAAGCAGAGATAATACCTATCCTTCTCAAGCTATTCCAAGAAATAGAAAGGGAAGGAAAACTTCCAGACTCATTCTATGAAGCCAGTATTCCCTTGATTCCTAAACCAGACAGAGACCCAGTAAAAAAAGAGAACTACAGGCCAATATCCCTGATGAATATGGATGCAATAATTCTCAATAAGATAATAGCAAATCGAATTCAACAGCATATGAAGAGAATTAATCACCATAATCAAGTGAGATTCATTCCTGGGATGCAGGGCTGGTTAAACATTTGCAAATCAATCAACGTGATACACCACATTAATAAAAGAAAAGATAAGAACCATATGATCCTGTCAATCGATGCAGAAAAGGCCTTTGACAAAATTAAGCATCAATTCTTAATAAAAACCCTCGAGAAAGATGGGATAGAAGGAACATACTTAAAGATCATCAAAGCCATTTATGAAAAGCCCACAGCTAACATCATCCTCAATGGGGAAAAACTGAGAGCTTTTTCCCTGAGATCAGGAACACGACAGGGATGCCCACTCTCACCACTGTGGTTTAACATAGTGTTGGAATTCTGGCATCAGCAATCAGACAACAAAAGGAAATCAAAGGCATCAACATTGGCAAAGATGAAGTCAAGCTTTCGCTTTTTGCAGATGACATGATATTATACATGGAAAATCCGATAGACTCCACCAAAAGTCTGCTGACTTTGGTCAAAAGAACTGATACATGAATTAGCAAATTTGCAGGATACAAAATCAATGTACAGAAATCAGTTGCATTCTTATACACTAATAATGAAGCAACAGAAAGACAAATAAAGGAACTGATCTCATTCACAATTGCACCAAGAAGCACAAAATACCTAGGGATAAATCTAACCAAAGATGTAAAAGATCTATGTGCTGAAAACTATAGAAAGCTTATGGAGGTAATTGAAGAAGATATAAAGAAATGGAAAAACATTCCGTGCTCATGGATTGGAAGAATACATATTGTCAAAATGTCAATACTACCCAAAGCTATCTACACATTCAATGCAATCCCAATCAAAATTGCACCAGCATTCTTCTCGAAACTAGAACAAGCAATCCTAAAATTCATATGGAACCACAAAAGGCTCCGAATAGCCGAAGTAATTTTGAAGAAGAAGACCAAAGCAGGAGGCATCACAATCCCAGACTTTAGCCTCTACTACAAAGCTGTCATCATCAAGACAGCATGGTATTGGCACAAAAACAGACACATAGACCAATGGAATAGAATAAAACACCAGAACTAGACCCACAAACATATGGCCAACTAATCTTTGACAAAGCAGGAAAGAACATCCAGTGGAAAAAAGACAGTCTCTTTAACAAATGGTGCTGGGAAAACTGGACAGCAATATGCAGAAGATTGAAACTAGACCACTTTCTGACACCATTCACAAAAATAAACTAAAAATGGATAAAGGACCTGAATGTGAGACAGGAAACCATCCAAACCCTAGAGGAGAAACCAGGAAAATACCTCTCTGACTTCAGCAGCAGCAATTTCTTACTTGACACATCCCCAAAGGAAGGGAATTAAAAGAAAAAAAGAATTACTGGGACCTTATGAAGATAAAAAGCTTCTGCACTGCAAGGGAAACAGTCAACAGAACTAAAAGGCAACCAACGGAATGGGAGAAGATATTTGCAAATGACATATCAGACAAAGGGCTAGTATCCAAAATCTATAATGAGCTCACCAAATTCCACACCTGTAAAACAAATAACCCAGTGAAGAAATGGGCATAAAACATGAATAGACACTTCTCTATAGAAGACATCCGGATGGCCAACAGGCACATGAAAAGATGCTCAACGTCACTCCTCATCAGGGAAATACAAATCAAAACCACATTCAGATATCACCTCACGCCAGTCAGAGTGGCCAAAATGAACAAATCAGGAGACTATAGATACTGGAGAGGATGTGGAGAAATGGGAACCCTCTTGCACAGTTGGTGGGAATGCAAATTGGTGCAGCCACTCTGGAAAACAGTGTGGAGGTTCCTCAGAAAATTAAAAATAGACCTACCCCATGACCGAGCAGTAGCACTGCTAGGAATTTACCCAAGGGATACAGGAGTACTGATGCATAGGGGCACTTGTACCCCAATGTTGATAGCAGCACTCTCAACAATAGCCAAATTATGGAAAGAGCCTAAATGTCCATCAACTGATGAATGAATAAAGAAATTGTGGTTTATATACACAATGGAGTACTACGTGGCAATGAGAAAGAATTAAATATGGCCCTTTGTAGCAACGTGGATGGAACTGGCGAGTGTTCTGCTAAGTGAAATAAGCCATGCAGAGAAAGACAGGTACCATATGTTTTCACTCTTATGTGGATCCTGAGAAACTTAACAGAAACCCATGGGGGAGGGGAAGTTAAAAAAAAGAGGTTAGAGTGGGAGAGAGCCAAAGCATAAGAGACTCTTAAAAACTGAGAACAAACTGAGGGTTGATGGGGGGGAGGGAGGGGAGGGTGGGTGATGGGTATTGAGGAGGGCACCTGTTGGGATGAGCACTGGGTGTTGTATGGAAACCAATTTGACAATAAATTTCATATATTGAAAAAAAAAGACATCAAAAAGATCAATGTTTTTACAATAATCTCAGTCAGGTTTTCCCCTCAGTAGTTTCAGGGAGTAATCAAACTTGCAGAGATAACCAACAAGCAAGACCTCACTGGAAAATTCATATATATATATATATATATATATATATATATATACATATTCCATATATATATTCTCTATATATATAATTCCATATATTCCAACACTTTTGTAAGTTTCCACATTTTAGTGTTATAGTTGTCTCCATTTGCATTGTCATATTTTGCGATCTAGATGAGTTCCAAATCATCAATGCTGGGAAAGAGAAAACTTAATCCATTTTAAAATGCAATCTTATCAGGGATTAAGTGATTTCTGAGATGAGTCTGTAAACCTTTGGGACTGAAATACAGGATAAGGGCTTGGGAAGGACTGGAAGTTCACTAGACCTTGGAAGGATGGAAGTTTGGAAAAAAATAGGACAATGCAGATAAACTTTGACTCCTTCAGAATTTGAGGACAAAATTAGTCTTGTTTGTATGTCATGTTACTTCTCAAACACTTCTGTAACTTTAAAGATCTGTGTCTATACAGAATTATGGTATCTTCAAACATTGACATTGGTCAAGACTATCCTGCTACCATTGCAAGCAACTACCAAATTATGTGAAAAACTAGAGGGTATCTTGTGGTAGTTGCAGAAAAAGAGGCTATCTCTACCTCAGCTCTTGGGTCAAGTTCAGTGAAAATTTACTAATTTTGAATAGTTACATTTTAACAATCATAATTGTTAGAAAATTCTCGCTCTAGTAGGTTAACATCTATATGCACGTCATTTTAGTCTAATTTTGTTTACCAAAGTCACATAAGAATAAAGCTTGCCCCCTGTTGCACATGAAACTCTTTAATTATCTGAAGATGGCAATCCTGTCTCTCTCAAATCTTCCATTATCCAGGTTAAAAATTCATTCCTACCATGCAGAGTCCCTGTTATTGGTTTTCTTTTGGATCAGAACATTATTGCTTTTGGCCCAAAGCCACTACAATACAGTTTATTTTAACCCTTGAAAATGACAGTTTACCCAAATGCTTGATATCCTCGGGAAATATAACATGCCTCTGACTGTGGAAACAAAAAGGTAAATGGGATTTGACTACTTCCTTGTACTTTTTATTGCTTGCAAAGGTAGTTAGTTTGTTTCACATTTTATGGAATTAAAGGGAAATCGAGACACACTTAACATTAACTATTGAAACCAGCACAGAATCTAAGATAGTGCCTACTCAACCCAAAATACAACCAATTCAAAATTGTAAAAATTCAGTAAACACACACACAGCTCACACAGTGCCAAACAATCTATCTGATGCCTTTGCACTATGTGGTGCTTTCTGATAGACTGTATTTGCTGAAAGTTAGTTGCAGTCAAACAGCTCATTCAAATAAACAACTACTTTGTATGTTTTTTTTTTCTCACTGAGTTAGCAATTTTGCTAAATCAGCCAGTTAGTCTAGCAAACTGTAAATAGAGCCAACACTGTTTTTGTGGGGTGTTTTGTTTATCCACTGAACTAAAATAATTGAACTTGTGCTCTGTATACTCAGTTTAAATAAAAACTCATGTAAACTTGAACCAGAATTATTTTTGAAGTAAAATTTAGAAACCAGTTAACATATATGAAATCCTCCTGATCATATTCAGTTTTGTTAAAATAATAATTAAAAATCACTGAATGCCGGGGTGCCTGGGTGGCTCAGTCGGTTGAGTGTCCAACTTCGGTTCAAATCATGATCTCACGGACCATGAGTTCGAGCCCCATGTCAGGCTCTGTGCTGACCACTCAGAGCCTGGAGCCTGCTTCAGATTCTGTGTCTCCCCCTCTCTCTCTCTCTGTCAAAAATAAACATTAAAAAAAATCACTGAATGCCTATGTTGGACAAGGTGCTATACTAAGTCCTTTATATACACTCTCTCAATCTGTCCCTCCCAGCAGTCCTATACTACAGTAGAACATTGCCACTGTTTTATAGCTGGGGAAACTGAGGTCCCAAGAAAAGCAAGCCTCACTTCCTTTAAGAAGCCTTTCTTGACCTCTCCAAACCAGAGGTCACTTCTATAGCCTCACAGTATCCATAGTTCTGATCATTTTTTTAGCAAGAGTGCATTTAATACATTTAACATGCTGTGGTTATTGCCTTTGTATGCAATCAATTTTGTTCCTCTAAATAGATTGCAATATCCTACATATGAAAGACTGATTCTCTTATTACTTTCTTTCCTCAATAGTAAAGTGTGTTGTAAAGTGTTTTGAACATATTAGGGATCCACTAAGTGTTTATTGAGTGAATGACTGAATATATGATGAATGGATGAATAGGGGAAAAATGCCCCGCTGAGAGAAAGGGAAGGAGTGTGTGGGTGTCACAAGTACACCAACTTTCAAATATTTTTAAACTATTTAACACGTTTGTTTTAAAATTCCATCAAGGGAGAAGTTATACTAAAAGAGAGAAGTATCAATAACATCCTATGTAATATCAGAAGAAGAGTCCTTTAAAGCTAATTTTAGAAAGTTTTAATTTACTTTATTCCTTTAGCCTCCATACTTTCTCATACAGATCTCTAAAAATTGTTTTCTAAATTCATTATAGATTCCTAGAGTATTAGAGCAGTTAAAGACCATCAAGATCTTCTGCTCCTGCCACTTTTTATAGATTAAAAAACCAAGGTCAAAAACAGGTAAATTAAAATTTCCAAATTCACAGATAAAATTACTTGCAAAGGTTGAACCAAGATCCTCTTGCCTTCCACTCAGACTAATTTTTACTTTTCCAGAAATTTCTAAGATGAAACCCATATTTTTGTGATTATCTAATAATAATGCAAACCTTCAGAAATAAACCAATCCCAGATTTTGGAACAGTAAACTGGGCAGTGAATTATTAAAGCAAGAGGGATTAGGTTTTTTTCCCCCCGATATTCGAGGGCAGAGTGTTTTTAAAAAGCAGAATGAGTATTACTTGTTCCTAATAATAAGATTGTGTAAAAATATGCTTAAAAGTCATCTTAGATTAGGTTGCTTTTATGCTTTTGTTGTTTCTTTATTTAAGGAATATAATTTCACATTAGAAAATAGAGAATAACACAAACAAAATATATACATGTCTATCACCAATATTTCCATTGCTAATATTTTGGTGTATAACATACTTTTTTCTCCATGTATATAGATCTATAAACGAATACATGTATGGATATTTTAACCAAATTTGATTCATATACATATACTAACTTATAATCGGAGTATATATTCAATCGAATTAATATGAATATAGTGTCTTATTATAAATAAACACTTGAATAATCATTTTAATGGATATTTAGAATTTCATGAGAATTATATAATTTATTTCACTAGTGGACATTGAGTTAGATTACCATTTTTAATTATTAGAAACAATGACTTGCTAAATATTCTTGTACACCCATCTTCACACATTTGAGGGACTATTTTCTTTGAATAAATTTTTAAAAGTGAAATTGCTAGGCTTTTGATGAGTAGTATCAAATTATCCTCCAGGAAATCGTGACTAATTCTCTAAATTAATTCCTAAATTAATTCTCTTTCAAATACCAATATTAATGCCCTTTCTCATAACATCACAATGTCAAATCTATTTGTTTTCCAAATATATCAAATTCTTTTTAGCTGAAGGAAGGAGTATGTTAAACAGAATTTTAATTATTTGACCTAACTCATTAAATTTCTTTACCTAACCACAAATAAACTCAGACAGAATTATTATTCCTACCTTAACCCAGTGGGTTTAAAACTTGAGCATGCTTCAGAATCATCTGGAGTGCTGTTCCACTCATAGTTTGATTTAGTAGCTCTGGGTTAGGGCCCAAGAGTTTACATTTTGAATAAGTTTCAATGAAATCCAGGGACCACACATTGAAAACTACTATCCTAGCATACTTTATATCAGCAAAGATTGTGTTTTGTCTGAGAAACCAGTGTATTATCTCCTTGCAAATACTGTGAATCATTTAATTAATGATATAGGCTAAATGTTTGAATGTTTATGTGTTCCCTGCCCCCCAGAGTCATATGTTGAAACCTAATCTTAAATGTGATAGTGTTTGGAGTGGAGCCTTTGGAAAGTAAAGTAATTAGGTCTTCAAAGTATTAATGCTTTGCTAAAAGAGACCTCAGGGAAATATCTTGCCCCTTCCACCAGTGAGAAGATGGCCATGTATAAGCCAAGAAGTAGACTTTAAACAGTCACCAAATCCGACAACATCTTGATCTTGCTGTCTCAACTTCTGGAACTCTGAGAATTAAATGTTGTTTAAGACACCCAATCTGTGGTCTTTTGTTATAGCGGCACAAATAGACTAAGACAATTATACATTCTTTTCCACCGTGCATGAGGAAACTCACAGACAGGTTTGTGATTTAACTTTCATAACAGTGTAGTATAGTCTGGCCTACTTACCTACATCTAATTATTTCTCCTGTCTTGAGCATGTGGGGAAAAAAGTGATAGTAAAACAAAACAGAAACAATAATAAAAATATTGCATTATATTTAGGTTTTAGAAAACAATCAGGATTCTTATGTTTAAAAAAACTATAGTTCTCTTAATTCTATAATGAAAAGCTTTTAAAAGCCTTTTTTTTACCACAATGGAATTTTTAAAAAGTTTAATAAAATTATTCCTGAAGCATTCATATTCAACTGATTCAATTTAAAAATCATTATTAATTTTCAGAGAATATACTGTTTGATTACTTACATGAACAGTATTTCCCCAAATCCAAAACTATTTATTAGTTATTTATTAGAAAAGTTTCCTTTTCTGTAATATGTGTTTTGTCTATAAAAGACAAAACACATATTACAGAAAAGGAAACTATGTCATTTCAGAATCAATACTTTCTTCTTGAATGTCAGAAATTTGAAACCAGTAAGTTCAATCAAGGCAAAAATTGCATTTGTCTTAAGAATTTTCATTAGCTTTCGAAATCTGACTTTTTGGGTTATGACTCATTTTCATTTTTTAAGAAAAAAAATATATTTCTGATGTTTTTTTCCTTCAGAAATTGGAGAGGCTTATAAATTTTCTACCATAACCACCTCTTTACAAGTTTGTTTCCCCTGAACCTCATATGTTTATTGATTTTTTCCAAATATTTTAATTTAACATTCCAGATTTGTTTTTTTCTTAACAGTCAGTATGTTACAGTGGTTCAAACTATAGGCTTTGTAGTCAGACAGACCTGAATTTGAATCCAAATTCCTATGTTTATGGTTTTATTTCCAAAATTATCTGGTTCATATCTTCTTTCACTATATGGTGTCTACCAATGTTGTGTACATTCAAAAAGGCAAGATAATATATGCAATGTGTGTATCTGCTACATAGTAATATTGCAAAAAAGACTATTATTCCAATTTATTTTGTGTATTTCTTCTGAGTCATGAAATAAAGTGAAATATAAATACATTTCAAAGCCCAGCTCAAGTTCTATGTACCCCTGACTTCTCTAGTCTTTGTTGATTTCTTGGGATTTCTGAAGTATCTAGCAATTTATAATACAATAGCATCAGTGTTTAATAACAATTAAATATACTGAGCATTTACTACGTGTCAGCTACTTTAGATATATCATATAATCTTCATGACAATACTATAAGGAAGGGAGATATTGTCATTATGCTCATTTGACCAAGATATTATCAAACTCTTTTACTTATGCATTATTATCTCCTACTAATACATTATTTTATATTGTGTCTATGGTGTGGATTATGTGTATGAGTACTTTGACAAAACCCTTATTTCCACTAAGACACAGACTGCACCAGTAGTGGGCAGAGAATCTTACTCTGTCAATCCCACTGCAAGCATCCATGGCTTGATCACTAACTTTTTTAGGATTTTCCCACTTTTCCTTCATAATTATACAGTTAGTTTATATTCTCCAAGAACTCTGACCTTTAAAATTGCTTTAAGGTAGATAACCCCATTCATTTTATTTAAAGCTTTCAGCCCTTCCTAAAATAATAGCTTTGCAAATGGCTTTTAGGTAGATGGTATTCTATTTAGACAATATCACATCCTCTTTCCTCCAAATGCAGGACCATGAATGTTTCCTACTGCTGTCTGGCAATGCTACTGGTTTCAGCTAACAAAAGGCTTAGGAACAGAATAGTCTCACCACTATTGTGCTCCTTTGGCTATGTCTGAGGTCCATGTTTCTTACTGAGGACAGAGCCAAACAACATGGTTGCAGATTACTACTTCTTCAGAAAGGTTAACGACAAGAACTGTGGTTGAGTTGCCTGCTTATGTATGTCCCAATTCATTGGCCCCAATTATGAATTGTCTCAATTCATGGGAGGATTCTACCCATAGAAAATTTTTAAAAAAACACGTGTCTCTTTACATTGACCTCACTGGGTGAAGTACAAAGTGGTAAAGTAACTTGCCTGGGCATAAAGAGACTCACTGTTAATTGAATTTTGGAATGTGGTTAAAAATAAGCCTCTCTAATCATCTTTATACTTCACCCGGATGCTTCCCAAATGAGAGAAAAAAGTACTATGTAAATCTCCCCAAGGCCAAGGGCACTGATGTTAGGGGAGAGCATGGAACAAATAAATTGTGGCACAGTGGGAAGGAGAGATGGGCATTGATAAGAATTTTTGACTACACTGACTTATCTTTCCAACCTCATTTCTATAGCTCTACACTTCACCACAATTCTCTACTCCAACCATGCTGAAGTATTCACATTTCCATGAAGGTGTGATGCATTCTGTTATACTGATGAATTTGCATAAATGGCTTATGCTCTTGGGGTTTTCTTTTCCCACTTTTCATGTAACTAACTTTCCTTTAGCTTCTAGTTTAGAATTATCTTCTGTAAACCTTTTCTTGAATTCTCTATAAGTCTGATTTAGGCACTTCTCTGTATATTATAAGATGCTGTACTTCCCTTATCAAATGGATCATGCACTAGATATTACATCTGAGACATATATTGAATTTTCTTGACCAAGTGTACATCAAGAGAAATAGAACAGTTCCTAGCAAACATTAGATATTAAAATACATTTGTTTATTAAATTAAGGAGGTGATAGAATTCTAGGTGCAAGATAAAAAATAAAACTGTTAGAAATTGGCAGTCAGCATCCCCATCCATCTTCTACCCAAATGACACCAGGTAAACCTACTTTTAACACTGTTCTGAAAACTTCTGATTCCGTATGATATGGAATGAATCTACTCCATCCCATTATTCTTGATAAGTATGACTAAATTCCTGAATAAAACACATAAAACAAATGTCAGAAGACTCTAATATGCGGAGAGAATAAAAAAGACTGGCTAGAGATCTCAAGACTTAGGGAACAACATGACATTGAATCTGTGTGTGTGTGTGTGTGTGTGTGTGTGTGTGTGTTGTCTCCTATATATCCTAGACTAGTCATTATGGAATCCCACAGGTGGGAAAAGATTTCTGAAAAATTTCTAAAAATTTCCCAAATTTTGTACAATATATAAAACTACTAATTCAAGAACCGAGTTTACCCTAAATGGGTTAATGCAATTAAATGCACATAAAGACACGTCATAATTAACCTTCAGAAATCTAAAGACTAAAAATCTCACAAAGAAAAATAAAACAGAGATAAATAATACATTATCCATAGAAAAACAATGATTCAAATGACAGGAGACTTCTAATCTGAAACCGTGGAGGCAAAAAAAAAAAAAAAATCCTTTGGGAATACCCAGGTGATGGAAACAAGGTTTACATGCTCTAAAATAATTGCTAATTAAAGTTCTTCAAACAGAAAGGAAATAATAATATAAATAATTTATGTCAAGAATAAAGAAACAGCCCATCACAAAATGAGGAAGGAAGGCTGGGAGGCAGGCCCATTGTGCCCTGAGCCAGCCTTGGTGTAGGGCTGGGAGGGGGCATCTACCCAGCCCTCTGTTCAGCCAGGACTGCGCCTCTGGGCCCCCAGACCCCCATCATTCCTACACAACCCCCTTCCTGGAATCTTCACACTGAGTGTGGGATCCTGAAACCCTGCAACAAAATGGTGAAACCTAATGTGGCCATTCGAGGTGAAACATAATGTGACCATTTGGAGTCATTGGCATCCAAATTTCTCTCTCTCTCTCTCTCTCTCTCTCTCTCTCTCCCTCCCCTGCTTCTTATATTTATCCTCCCTCTCTCACTTTTTCTGACCAAGTGTGTCATCAGCCAGGACTTTCTCTCTAGATTCCTTCCAAAATACAACCACTGCCATCACCATCCTCTACAAGTAAAGCGTGGATACCAATCAGTGAAGTTTTGATATTGGAATTCAGATTGGCCATCAGTGATGCAATGTGTTGGTTTGGGTTAAAGAGTGCAGAAGAACTATTCTTAGAGAAAATTTTATCAGCTTCCTGTGTGGAAAATTTCCTCCACTATGAAACTCTAGAGCTCCCCAAAGACTTACTGTAGTTTCCTCTAACTGAGCTACTTCAATGGAAACTAGCTCATCTGTAGAGGCTGATTAGTAACCCTTCTGGGAAGCTTTAGCTCTGCATGGTCTTAGTGGTACAGTGGCTAGTATAAGCATGTGTTCAGGTACCCCTGGCTCTCTTACACATGGAGCAGTGGATAGAATGCTGGTCAAATGGACTACATGATCTCAATTTGAACACTTTCATATCAGAAGAAATGGCTCTCCATTTGGAAAATGGTGGAACTGAAAGGCATAACTTAGCCCAGTGTGGTGCTGTTATTAAGACTCGCCAACTCACAAACACAACAGAATGATCTAAACTGCAAACATTTTCACACCCACCTTCAAGCTTGAAGGCCACTTGATCCCCAACATATACTATTATTGCAAAGGAAACATGAGGCCATCTTCCCTTGTCCACTGTTGAAGACAAGTGCATTCTATTGTGGTTGTCATAAAAGGAAGTTCTAGATATTTACACTAACTATGATAACTGGTAACTATGGCTTTCTTAGAACTATAATGTTAGGGGCACCTGGTTGGCTCAGTTGGTTAAGCATGTGACTCTTGGTTTCGGTGAAGGTCATGATCTATTAGTGGGTTCAAGCTCCACAACAGGCTCTGCACTGACAATGTGGAGCCTGCTTGGTATTCTTTCTCCTTCCCTCTCTCACTACCCCTCATTCACCCCGTCTCTCAAAATAAATAAATAAACTTAAAAAAAAACCGATAATCGTAGCAGAGGACATCTGATACTGTGTAGTCATTAGCAAGATCATCATAGGCAACCATATATCCATTCCAAGGTTAACAGTGACTTTAACTATATTTATTTTCAAAGGGAAATGGAATATCAGATGTGTTTATTTGGTTATATAATGCCTTTGTTTATTTTCTGCTGTGTTATTATTTTGTTTCAACAGTATCACCAGGTTCCTAAAATTGACTTAAACCCATGATTTGGCTTCCTTGTCAAATCTGAAGGCTTCCATTTTTTGCAGCAGCACTGAGCCATGCACCTTGTTTCTATATAGTCACAGGGTGAAACTTCTAATGATTGAATTGTGCCCTGTTTTTAGTTTTCCAAGAAGTTTCTAATTCTGGTGATTGTGTGAGTTGTAAAGAAATGCTATGATGGTCATACAATTAATACTTAATATTTAATCAGTACACAGAATTTTATTGTATTACTTTTGTGCGTGTTAGTGTTCTAAAAGTAGCAATATTATTAAATTTCCCCCAGATTAACTCTGTAGGCTTAAAGTGCTCAGTTTTAAGACAAGTACTACTTCCTACTCAGGGTACTACACCTTATGGTAAATGTAAACATGCAGACTGCATTCAAGAATAACCTAAAGTAGAGAGGTCATGAACTTTGAGAATGGATTTCCTTTTTGGTTCAGTATTAGCAAGATGGAGGTAGAGGTGGGGGGATATGTATTCTATTCTTTCATGTCCAGTTCTACATTTTTTCATAGATGCCCTGCTGTTTTCAGTTTCCATTGGAATGGTGGAAGATAAAGATTTTGCATCTGCTAATAATGTGATTACAACTTAAACAGTAACAACCAACTCTTCAGTCCCTCTCCTAACAAATGCACTTTGGAATCTCATTCTGGAAAAAATGGAATTGTATGGAGGTTCTCTAGTTGTTAGGTAGACCTAAATAAAGGTTCTGAGCAGATTCCTTTTTTCAGTACATAGAATATCTGTTATGGCTACACTGTTTTGGAGCATGTTTCATCATTAGTGCAGAGACCATGTCTGCCTATCAGTACCTAAAACAGTGAAAATGTTTCCTTGGAAACTTGTAGTAGTATAGTTTCAGTTACTTCCTATTTTTCCCATTAAAAGACCGTTGCAAATCAGTGTGAGGGCTTTTTCCGTAAATTACTTACAGCAGTTTGTTAAAGTTCACAATCCCTTCAGCTATTTAATGATATTGTCCTGTGAAGAAACTTTGCTAAGTTAACCATATTATTAATTGACTGGTTGGGTGGTGAATGGAATATTAGAAATGTATGAGCTGGAGTTCTGTATTCATTACAGATAAAACCTTTATTTTAAAAAGTAATTCCATACTAAAAGTAGGAATGAAAGTGAGGTATTTCTAAAGTTTTTCAAAAGTGGATCTTTTTGTTTGTTTGTTTGAATATGATAGTTGAAGAATTATAGCAATCTGTCACTTTACGTGAAACAGACAGACTGTTTATTATGAATACCTTCAAGCTTCTCTTTGGAATATGCTCAGAAATTCATTTGGAGTTATCTTTGTTTTTTCTATTGTTGGAAATTTGGATCCTGGAATTGAGGTTTGGTGGTGGGAACCATTGTTCACAAGTAGCCAGAACTCCTCTTCCTAAAGGATTTTGAGATTGAGGAATACTTGTTTAATATTCTCTTTATGCTTTAGTTCTAGTTCCTCCTTTTGAATTGAATAACATTTTTAAAACTTTTGGTTGTTTTTGTTTTAATTAGTGCTCTGATGCTTAATCTCAGTACTCTTTACTCTCAATCATCAAATTTTGATAAAACGTGTGCCATTTTCTTTGGTAAGGGAAAGTAGGTCTTAATGTCTTCCAAAACATTATTTGTATGCCTTATCAGCTCCATTAAACATTTTTAAAAACTTAAAAAAAACTGAAGAAAGAATAACCTAAAAAGTAATATATACAGAAAAACTGTCTTTCAAAATGAAGGAAAACAAGACAATTCTAAATAAAAACCTAATAGAAATCATTAATTGAAATACTAGTATTCTCTAACAAAAAGTGTTAAAAAGAGCTTTTTCAGATTAACTTAAATGAAATAAGACAGTAACTGGATCACAAAGGAAGAAACAAAGACCACCATTACAGTTAAATAAATATATAAGTATAAGAGAGAATAAACATGTATTTCTTTATAGGACTTTTCTTCTACTCTATGATTTAAAGGAAAATTGCATAAAACATCTATTACCAATAATTACAAAACTCTGTTGGTAAGTTTATAATGTATAAAGGTATAATATGTAGGACAATGATTGAACACAAGAAGGGAATGGGGATATACTGAAACAAGGTTTTTATATACTACTGAAATAAAATTGACATGTACTAAATTGTTTTAAGGTAAGTTGTTAGCTGAAATCTGCAAGGAAACCACTACAAAAATAAATCTAAAACTGAAGTGAATTAAACAGCAAAGGAATTGAAATGGTATTCAATAAGTTGTGTATGTAACACAGATAAAGAAAGAAATAGATGATTAAAAGTCAAAAGACTTTAAAAAAACAAACAGCAAAATTAGCAAATCCATAATCACATTATATACATTAAATATAAATTGATTAAATACTCCAATAACAAAAGATGGTAGAGTGAATTAAAATAAACAATTATATACAAACATATTCTATCTACAGATGTACACATTAGATTCAAAGACACAAACACGTTGAAAGTAAAAGGAAGTTAAGATGCAAACAGTAATTAAAAGGGATCTGGAAAGGCTCCACTAATATCAGAAAAAATAGATTTTAGGTATCAATTGCTATTAGAGATAAATCACATTATATACCATTTAAAAAGTAATTTAATCAGTGAAACATAGGAGTTAAAAGCATATATGCACCTAAAAATACAGCTCTGAAATATGTGAGATGAAACTGACAGAAGTCAAAAGAGAAATAGACAATTCAACAATAACAGTTGGAGACCTCAAAAGCTTATTTTCAATAATGGATAAAACAACATGGCAGAAGATAAAAAATAATATTCAACACTATAAACCAACTAAATCAAATAAAGATAATTGAATAATCCACTTAATGACAGCAGAATATATATTCTTCGTAAATAAATATGGAATGTTCATCAAGATAGAACATATATTAAACCATACAACCCTCAAAAACTTTAAAATGATTGATATCACATAAAGTATATTTTCTGACTACAACGAAATTAAATTAGAAATGCATACAAGGAAGTGATGTCAGCAAAATGGTTACAGGGATTTCTAGCATCTGTCTCTCTCTAGAAACATCAATTTGAATAATTATTCATGGATGATAATACCTTCACAAGGACCAATGATTCCAGTGAGATATTACAATACCTGAATGAAGCACAGAGCTAATAAAAGACACATTGAGGGGTGCCTGGGTGGCTCAGTCCGTTAAGCGTCCAACTTTGGTTCAGGTCATGATCTCATGGTTTGAGAGAGACTGTGCTGTCAGCACAGAGCCTGTTTCAGATCATCTGTCCCTTTCTCTCTCTGCTTCCTCCATGCTTATGTTCTCTCTCTCCCTCTTAAAATCAAATAAATAAACATAAAAAAAGAAAAGACACATTGAGGAAAGTAGGAATGGTAGATTCACACTACTTGCCCCACACTTCCACCAAGACCCTTGGTAGGCCAGTGAAGAGAGAGACACCTACTCCATGGGGGAAGGAGAGTGAAGTGATGTCCAACTTCACCATGGATGCCAAAGTACCAGGCCAATTCCTTCAGTCTCAGGTGGTTCCCTGAATGTGTCTACAAAACCAAGCTTCCAGCTCACTCCAGTGTCTGCTGACTTCTGCAGCCTCAGGCAACTCCTGCAACCCTAGGCAGCATCTTTGACACTCGGCACCCAGTGGGATCCTAAAAATCCAAGCCCATACTTTCCATGATGTCTTCCAGCTCCAGTAACCCCAATAAATTTTCATGGCAACAGGCTCCTGGCAGGCTACTATGAACCTAAGGCCCTTGGCTGTCTTCAACACCAGCTGGCTTCAGTGACCCCAGGCATCCTCCACAGTTCCTGATAGTTTTCTTGACCACAGGGTCCCAGAAAACCCCCACAAACTCAAGCTTCCAACTGAACCAGGCAACAGGAAACTCCACTGGCATCACTTAGCTCCCACAGCCCCAGGAAGATTCCCTGGTACCAAGTTCCTTGTGAGATTTAGAAAACCCAGGTCTCTGTTACATCCCAGTTCCTGGTATTTCATGAAGCCCTAGGCAGGTCCTGTGGCCCAGGCTTTCAACAGGCTCCTGTAAGCCCAGTCTTCTGCCATAGCCAAGTGCTAGGCAGCTCCCATGACCTAGGGTGTATCCTATAGTTCAGGCTCACAATAACCCCCCATAAACCCATTCCAGTAATATACCCTGCAGACTCAGACACTGGGCCCACTCCATGTAATTGATGGTCCTCAACATGTAATTGACTCCTGTGGACCCAGGATCCAGCATCACCCACACAGAAACAGGGTCCATGCCCATCACAACAGACTCAAGATCAGGGCCTGTCCTCACTGAATCTAGACTTCAGCCATACCCCTTAGGCCCAGACACCAGACTCATCCCATGTACCCAAATACCCACTGTGAATATCTGCTGATCCAGACACCAGACTTGCAGGCTCAAAGACACAAGTAGCAAGGCCAACCATGGACACCACCAAATAGCCCAACTGGAATCTCTGGACAGGCTGACTGGTGAAGAATTTTGTCTGTCAAGGCCAGTCTATAAGGACTGGGAGAAGTGCCTACACCTTCAAATAACAGACACCAACACAAGGCAACAGGATCATGAATAATCAAAGAAACATAAAAGTTAGCAGAAGGAAGTAACAAAGATGAGAGTACAATAAATGAAATAGAGGTAAAAAAAATCCACAAAAACCCAATACAAGATAAATAGAAGAAACTAAGAGTGTTTTTTGTAAAGAAACAGAATTGATGACATTTTAGGTAGGATAAATAAGGAAAAAGATTGAAGACCCAAATAAATATAGTCAGAAATTAAATTGACACCACACAAATACAAAGACTCATAAAAGACTACAATGAATACACCAACAAATTGCACAACCTAAAAGAAGTGAATAAATTCCTACATAAATGCAACCTACAAGATACAATCATAAGGAAATAGGAACTCTAAACATAACTATAACAAGTAAGATGATAAAATCTTTAATCAATAACCTGCCAACACAGAAAAAACCCGGACCATATGGTTTCACGGGTGAATTCCACAAAACATGTAAAATGGAATTAATAACAATCCTTCTAAAACTCTTCCAAAAAAGTGAAAGAGAGGAAACACTCCCAAACTCATTTTATGAGGCCAGCATTATCTGATATCAAAGTGAGATAAGGATTCTAAAAAGTATAGGCCAATATACCTGATGAAAATGGTTCCAAAAATTCTCAACCATATACTAGCAAACTGAAATCAACAGCACATTAAAAGGATCATACACCATGATAAAGTGGAATTTATTCCTGGAACGCAAGTATGATTCAACATACACAAGTATGATTCAACATACACAAAGCAATAAATCTGATATATTACATTAACAGAGTGAAAAAATATGATCATTTCAAATTGATACAGAAATATTACCTGATAAAATTCAACATCTGTTCATGATTTAAAAAAAAACTCTCAATAAATTCTTATGGTGGGAATGTACCTCAAATAGCATGAAATAAGGAAAGAAGCTCACCATATATGACAAACCCATAGCTAAAATTATACTAAGTTGTGAAAGACTGAAGCTTTCCTTCTAAGATTAGCAACAAGACAAGGGTGACCACTCTCATTATCCCTGATCATCTTAGCACTGGAAGTCTTAGCTAGAGCAATCAGAAATTTAATAAGTAAACAAATAAATAAATAGCAACTAATTGGAGAAGAAATGAAAATTGTAGATGATATGATCTTATGTATAGAAAACTCCTAAGGATTCCAAAAAAAAATGTTAGAACTAATCAAGAAACTCAGTAAAGCTATAGCATGCAAATAAACATACAAAATTAGTTTCATTTCTAGATATTAAGAACAAATCAGAAATAGAAATAAAGAAAACAATCTCATTTACAATAGCATTAAATTATTAAATACTTGATATAGAGAATTGAATATAAGATGGTGGCGTATGAGGACACTGGGCTTACCTTGTCCTGCTGATCACTTAGATTGTAACCACATCTGCCTAAATAACCCAGAAAAACACCAGAAGACTAGCAGAACGGACTCTCTGGAGCTAAGGGTAGGCAAAAGGCCCACGGAAGAGGGTAGGAAGGGAGAAGAGGTGGTGCATGCTACAAAGACTGGCTGAGGGAGCCAGGGCAGTGGAAGGGCAGCCCATCCAGCAAGGCAGAGCCCCCTAAGTCTGGCATGGAAAAGCAGAGGGGCTCGATTCCGTGAGTTCTGACAGCCAGAAGGACTTAACAACTGGAAAGTTAAAAGTCAACAGCTCTGCTTTTGGAGAGTGAGGATGGTGAGAAGACACCAGGAGGGAGAGTTGAGCCCCAGAAGGCAGAGCTCAGCTCGATGGGGGACAAAGGCACAGGCAACTGCCATTTCCCTCTCCCATCCCCAGGCCGAAATACCAAAGGGAACCAGTTCCCCTTACTAAACTTGTTTGCATGGCACAAACACCCAACACTGTGCTTCTGTGGATCCATCTCTCCTATGGGTCGTCTCCCTCCTGGTACTGCAGGGCCCCTCCCTCAAGGGACCACCAATGGCAAAGTGAGCTAAGGCTCCCCTCCCACCCCTGTGCACCTTACAGATCCACCCCCTCTAATGTGTCAGATGCCATCAAAGCAGCAACACAAGCCTGGAAGTGTGCAAGTAGCCCAGACAGGGGCCACACCACTCCACAGTGAATCCTGCCCCTGGGAGAGAGGAAGATAAGATACACACCAGTCTGACAGTGGCCCCAGCGGTGGGCTGGGGGCAGCCATCGGGTCTGACTGTGGCCCCACCCACCAACACAAGTTACTCCAGACAGCACAGGGGAAGTGCCCTGCAGTTTGGAGCCACCCCAGGAACTACCCAAAATGACAAAACAGAAGAATTATCCACAAAAGAAACTCCAGGAAGTAGTGAAAGCTAACAAATTGATCAAAACCGACTTAAGCAATATAATGCAACAAGAATTTAGAATAGTAGTCATAAAATTAATCGCTGGGCTTGAAAAAAGCATAGAGAACAGCAGAGAATCTATGGCTACAGAGATCAAGGGACTAAAAAATAGTCATGAGGACATAAAAATGCTATAAACGAGGTGCAAAATAAAATGGAGGTGACCATAGAACTGATTGAAGAGGAAGAGTAGAGAATAGGTGAATTAGAAAATAAAATATGGAAAAAGAGGAAGCTGAGAAAAAGAGAGATAAAAAAATCCAGAAGTATGAGGGGAGAATTAGAGAACTAAGTGACGCAATCAAACAGAACAATATCCATATCATAGGAATTCCAGAAGAAGAAGAGACAGAAAGGAGCTGAAGGTGTATTTGAACAAATCATAGCTGAGAACTTCCCTGCTCTGGGGAATGTTAAAGGCATTGAAATCCAAGAGGCACAGAGAACCCCTTCAGATGTAACTCGAATCGATCTTCTGCACAACTTATTATAGTGAAACTGGCAAAATACAAGGACAAAGAGAATTCTGAAAGCAGGTAGGGATAAACAGACTCTAACTTATAAAGGTAGACACATAAGGGTAGTAGCAGACCTATCTACTGAAACTTGGCAGTCCAGAAAGGAATGGCAAGAAATCTTCAATGTGATGAGCAGAAAATATATGCAGCTGAGAATCTTTATCCATCAAGTTTGTCATTCAGAATAGAAGGAGAGATAAAGGTTTTTGCAAACAAACAAAAACTGAAGGAATTCATCACCACTAAACCAGCCCTACAAGAGATCTAAGGGGGATTCTGTGAAAAATGTTTCAAGGACCACAAGGTACCAGAGACATCACTACAAGCAGGAAACCTACAGACATCACAATGACTCTAAACCCATATCTTTTAATAAAAACACTGAATGTAAATGGACTAAATGCTCCAACCAAAAGACATAGGGTATCAGAATGGATAAAAAAAACAAGACCCATATATTTTCTGTCTACAAGAGACACATTTTAGATCACAGGACACCTTGAGGTTGAAAGTGAGGGGATGAGAAACTATCTATCATGCTGCTGAAAGTCAAAAGAAATCTGGAGTAGCCATACTTATATCAGATAAACTAGACTTTAAATTATAGCCTTTAACAAGAGGTGAAGAAGGACATTATATAATACTTACAGGGTTTATCCATCAGGAAGAGCTAACAATTATAAATGTCTATGCACTGAATATGGGAGCCTCCAAATATATAAAACAATTAGGGGCATCTGGATGACTCAGTCTGTTAAGCGTGCCACTAAGGCTCAGGTCATGATCTTGCAGTCCGTGAGTTTGAGCCCCGTGTCTGGCTCTGTGCTGACAGCTCAGAGCCTGGGGCTTGTTTCAGACTCTCTCCCTCTCTCTCTGACCCTTCCCCATTCATGATCCATCTCTCTCTGTCTCACAAAAATAAACATTATTTTTTAAAATAATTAATCACAAACATAAGCAACCTTATTGATAAGAATGTGGTAATTGCATTAATTGCATTTTAATACTCCACTTAAAGCAATGGATAGAACATCTAGACACAGGATCAATAAAGAAACAAGGGCCCTGAATGATTCATTGAATCAGATGGACTGATATATTTAGAACTCTGCATCCCAAAGCAACAGAATATACTTTCTTCTTGAGTGCACATGGAACATTCTACAAGACAGATGGCATACTAGGTGACAAAACACCACTTCAAAAGTATAAAAGAATTGAGATCATACCATGCACATGTTCAGGTCACAATGCTATGAAACTTGAAATCAACCACAGGAAAAAGTCTGGAAAATCTCCAGACTGGAAGAGTATGTCTGGAGAAGCATGGAAAGTCTGGAAAAGCATGGAAGTTAAAGAACACCATACTAAAGAATGAATGGGTCAACCAGGCAATTAGAGAAGAAATTAAAAAATATATGGAAAAAAATGAAAATGGAAAGACAACAATCCAAAAGCTTTGGGATGCAGCAAAGTTAGTCCTGAGAGGAAATGCATTGCAATCCAGGCATATCTCAAGAAACAAGAAAAATCCCAAATACAAAATCTAACAGCACACCTAAAGGAAATAGAAGCAGAACAGCAAAGGCATCCCAAAACAAGCAGAAGAGAAATAATAAAGATGGGAGCACAAATACACAATACAGAATCTAAAAAACTGTAGAGCAGATCAACGAAACCAAGAGTTGGTTTTTTGAAAAAATAAACAAAATTGACAAACCTCTAGCCAGGCTTCTCAAAAAGAAAAGGGAGAGGACCCAAATAGATAAAATCATGAATTAAAATGCAATTATGGCTACCAATCCCTCAGAAATACAAGCAATTATCAGGGAATACTAGGAAAAATTATATGCCAACAAATTGGACAACCTGGAAGTAATGAACAAATTCCTAAGCATCCACACACCTCCAAAACTCACACAGGAAGAAATAGAAAACTTGATCAGACCCATAACCAGGGAAGAAATTGAAGCAGTTATCAAAAATCTCCCAACAAATAAGTGTACAGGACCACATGGGTTCCCTGGGGAATTGTATTGGACATTTAAAGCAGAGATAATCCCTAATTTTCTCAAGCTGTTCCAAAAAATAGAAATGGAAAGAAAACTTCCAGACTCACTCTATGAAGCCAGCAGTATTTTGATTCCCAAACCAGACAGAGACCCAGCCAAAAAAGAGAATTACAGGCCGATATCCCTGATGAATACGGTTGCAAAAATTCTCAACAAGATACTAGCAAATCAAATTCAACAGCATATAAAGAGAATTATTCAACATGATCAAGTGGGATTCATTCCTGGCATGTAGGGCTGGTTCAACATTCACAAATCAATTATCACATTGATACATCACATTAACAAAAGAAAAGATAGGAACCATATGATCATGTCTATTAATGCAGAAAAAGCATTGGACAAAATTCAGCATCCTTTCTTAATAAATACCCTCGATAAAGTCAGGATAGAAGGAACATACTTAAACATTATCAAAGCCATTTTTGAAAAGCCCACAGCTAACATCATCCTCAATGGGGAAAAACTGGGAGCTTTCCCCCTGAGATCAGGAACGTCACAGGGATGTCCACTCTCACCGCTGTTGTTTCACATAGCGTTGGAAGTGCTAGCATCAGCAATCAGACAACAAAAGGAAATCAAAGGCATCAAAATTGTCAAAGGTGAAGTCAAGCTTTCACTTTTTGCAGATGACATATTGTACACGCGAAACCTGATAGACTCCACCAAAAGTCTGCTAGAACTGATACATGAATTCAGCAAAGTCGCAGGATACAAAATTAATGTAAAGAAATCAGTTGCATTCTTCTACACTAATAATGAAGCAACAGAAAGACAAATAAAGACACTGATCCCATTCACAATTGCATCAAGAATCATAAAATACCTAGAAATAAACCTAACCAAAGATGTAGAAGGTCTGTATGCTGAAAACTATAGAAAGCTTATGAAGGTAATTGAAGAAGATATAAAGAAATGGAAAAACATTCCATGCTCATGGGTGGGAAGAATAAATATTGTTAAAATGTCAATACTACCCAAAGCTATCTACACATTCAATGCAATCCCAATCAAAATTGCACCAGCACTCTTCTCAAAGCTAGAATAAGAAATCCTAAAATTTGTATGGAACCACGAAAGACCCCAAATAGCCAAAGTAATATTGAAGAAAAAGACCAAAGCAGGAGGCATGACAATCCCAGACTTTAGCCTCTACTACAAAGCTGTAATCATCCAGACAGTATGGTATTGGCACAAAAACAGACACATAGACCAATGGAATAGAATAGAGACTCCAGAATTGGACCCACAAAAGTATGGCCAACTAAGCTTTGACAAAGCAGAAAAGAATACCCAATGGAAAAAAGACAGTCTCTTTAACAAATGGTGCTGGGAGAACTGGACAGCAACATGAAGAAGAATGAATCTAGACCACTTTGTTACACCATTCACAAAAATAAACTCAAAATGGGTAAAGGACCTGAATGTGAAACAGGAAACCATCAAAACCCTACAGGAGAAAGCAGGAAAAAACCTCTCTGACCTCAGCCGCAGCAATTTCTTGCTTGACACATCTCCAAAGGCAAGGGAATTAAAAGCAAAATGAACTATTAGGACCTCACAAAGATAAAAAGCTTCTGCACTCCAGAGGAAACAATCAACAAAACTAAAATGCAACCGGCGGAATGGGAAAAGATATTTGCAAATGACATATCAGATAAAGGGCTAATATTCAAAATCTGTAAAGAACTCACCAAACTGCACACCTGAAAAACAATCCAGTGAAGAAATGGGCAGAAGACATGAATAGTCACTTCTCTAAAGAAGACATCCAGATGGCCAACAGGCACATGAAAAAATGCTCAATGTTACTTCTCATCAGGGAAATACAAATCAAAACCACACTGAGATACCACTTCAAGCCAGTCAGAGTGGTTATAATGAAAAAACCAGGAGACTATAGATGCTGGAGAGTATGTGGAGAAACGGGAACCCTCTTGCACTTTTGTTGGGAATGCAAAGTGGTGCAGCCGCTCTGGAAAACAGTGTGGAAGTTCCTCAAAAAATTAAAAATGGATCTACCCTTGACCCAGCAATAGCACTGCTAGGAATTTACCCAAGGGATACAGGAGTGTTGATGCATAGGGGCACTTGTACCCCAATGTTTATGGCAGCACTTTCAAAAATAGCCAAATTATGGAAAGAGCCTAAATGTCCATCAACTGATGAATGGATAAAGAAATTGTGGTTTATATACACAATGGAATACTACTTGGCAATGAGAAAGAATGAAATATGACCTTTTGTAGCAATGTGGATGGAACCGGAGAGTGTTTTGCTAAGTGAAATAAGGCGTACAGAGAAAGGAAGATACAATATGTTTTCACTCTTATGTGGATCCTGAGGAACTTAACAGAAGGCCATGAGGGACAGGAAGGAAAAAAAAAAGTTAGAGAGGGAGAGAGCCAAACAGTAAGAGACTCTTAAAAACTGAGAATAAACTGAGGGTTGATGAGGAGTGGGATAGAAGGTAGGGTGAGTGATGGGCATTGATGAGAGCACCTGTTGGTAGGAGCACTGGGTGTTGTATGGAAACAAATTTATAAATAAATTTCATAATAAAAAATAATAAAATAAAATATTAAATACTTAGGAATAAATTTAATCAAGGAGTTTTAAAATCTATATACTAAATCTTTGATAAAATTAATTGAAAAAGACACAAATGGAAATATATCCCATGTCCATGGGTCATAAGTATTAATAATATTAAATATATTAAAACACCCATAGTTAGCAAAATCATTTTATAATCATTTCTATGTCTATCAAAATTGCAATGTCATTTTTTACAAAAATAGAAAAAAATTCCAAAATTTCATATGAAACCACAAAAAAATTCTCAAATTCACAATATTCCTTAGATAGAACAAAGCAGGAGCAATCAGAGTTGCCAATTTCAAAACAATGTTAATCAAAATAATATGTTCCATGCATTTAAACTGACACATAAACAAATGAGCCAAATTAAAAGCCAAGAAATAAACCTATGTATCTACAGTCAACTAATATTTGTGGACATGGCCAAGAAAACATGCCGAAGAAGAGTGTCTCTTCAATAAATGGTGAAGGGAAAATTGGATATTCACATGGAAAAGAGTTAAATTTGACCTTATATCACTCACAAGAACAATTGAATTGAAATGGATTAAACTATGAAATGTAGTACCTCCAACCACATAAATAGAAGAAACACAGGAAATAAACTCCTTGACCTTAGTCCTGGCAATGATTTTATGGATATGACACTAAATCCATAAGCAACAAAAGCAAAAATGAACATTGGGACTACATTAAAGGAAAAACACTCTGCATAAGCCACCATGGAAAACAATGTGGAAGTTCTCAAAAATTTAAAAATAGAACTACTCTACTATCTAGTAATGGCACTACTGGGTATTTACCCAAATAATAGAAAAAACACTAATTCAAAAAGTTATATGAACCTGTATATTTACTGCAGCATTATTTACAATAGCCAAATTATGAAAGCAGCCCAAGTGTCCATAGACAGATAAATGGATAAAGAAGATGTGGTACACACACATGCACACACACAGTGGAATATTATTTAGCCATAAAAAGGATAAAATCTTTCCATTTGTAACGACATGGATAGAGCTGGATAGTATAATGATAAGCAAAAAAGTCAGAGAAAGACAAACACAATATTATTTCATTCATGTGGAATTTAAGAACCAAGACAAATGAACAAATTAAAAAAGAAAGACAAACCAAGAATCAGACTGCTAACTACAGAGAACAAACTGATGGTTACTAAAGGGTTGATGGGTGGATGGGTTAAATAAGTAATGGGGATTAAAGAGTATAGTTACCATGGTGAGCACTGAGTAATGTATAAAATTGTTAAATCACTATATTGTACACCTGAAAATAATATAACACTGTATGTTAACTATATGGGAATTCACATTAAAAACTTAATAAAATAAAATAAAATAAAATAAAACATTCCACACAGCAAAATAAATAGCCAATAAAATCAAAAGGCAACCTACAGAATGTGAGAAAATAGTTGCAATACTTATGTATGGTGAGGGATTAATACCCAAAATACATGATTAACTCATACAACTCAATAACAAAAAAGTGAAAAATCCAACTAACACATTGAGAAAAGAATTTAAAAAAACTTTCCTAAGGAAGACATAAATGGCCAAGGGGTATATGAAGAGATGCTCAACATTAGTAATTATCAGAGAAATGCAACTCAACACCACAATTAGATATTACCTCCCAGGTGTTTGAATGGCTATTGTGAAAAGGTAAATGATAACAAGTGTCAGTGAGGATATGGAGAAAAGGAAATCTTGTGCACTGTAAATTGGTAGATGTAAATTGATACACCACTATGAAAGCAATATGGAGTTTTCTCCAAAGGAAAAGAAAAAAACAAAACTACCATAAAATAAGTCAGACAGAGAAAGACAGATACTATATGATCTCATATATATGTAAAGTCTATAAACATACACACACACACACACACACATTCATAAATATGAGGAAGAGATTAGTGGCTGTTCAGAGGAATGTGGTGGGCCAAATGTGTGAATTCAAAAGGTACAAATATCCATTTATAAATAAGTCATAGTGCTGTAATGTACAGCATGGTGACTATAGTTAATAATACTGCATTACATACTTGAAAGTTACTAGGAGAGTAAATTTTAAAAGTTTCCATTAAAGGAAAAATTGTGACTATATACAATGATGTATATTATTAGACTTATTTTGCTGGTCATCTCACAATATATACAAATACCAAGTCATTATACACCTGACATATAAACTGACACATAGACTAATAGACAAAATCTGTCTATCTCTATATCTATCATTTATCATCTATCATCTATCTATATCTATCTAGTGACATGTTCCTCATCCACAAAGAAGGGAACCCTACCATTTGTGACAAATGAATGGTCCTTTGGAACATTAGGCTAAGTAAAATGTATCTGATAGAGAAAGACAAATAATGTATGTTCTCACTTTTGGTGCAATCTGTAAAAGCTAAGGAGGTAGAAACAGAGAGTAGAATTGTGGTTGCTGGAAGCTGGGGGGGTGGGCAAAATGGGAATAGGTTGGTCAAAGGGTATAAACTTCCAGCTCTAAGATGAATAAGTTGTGGGAATCTATGTACAACATGTGTCTACAATCAACAGTCTACAATCAACTGCATTATATACTTCAAAGTTCTTATGAGAGTTAACCTTAAATATTATCACTATATACACTATACACACTATATACACTATATACACAAAATATACACAATTATTTAAGGGGATGGAGAATTTAAGTTTATTGTGTTAATTATATTTAACACATCATATACCTTACATAGTTTACATATATGTCAATATTATGTTAATAAATCTAGAAAAAAAACACAAAAAACCCTAACAATATGGAAAAAACATGAGGAGTAAAGGTGGAAATCACAGTATGAATCTCCACTGCTATAAATGTCAAATTTATTACTAGGTTCAAGTGGAAAGATTTGGACTATATCAGCTTTTCTATAAAAACATAGACATCAAAAGATGTAATTTTACATTGATTTTGTACTTAGATTTTACATTTATATTTAAAAGAAACAAAAAACTGACAGATGAATCTTTCTGGAGAATAACTGTTTAAATTCATCTACTTAAAATGGTGGTTGAAATTTGATAATATATAAGGGAAAATGTTTGGTTGGGTATTCATCTTCAATAAGAATAATAAGCTATACATTTATATTTTATCTGAGTAAAGTTGAGGCACAATATTACATTGGTTTCAGGAGCACAATACAGTGATTCAATTTCCCTATGCATTACACTATGTTCACCACAAGTGTAGTTAACATTTGTCACCATACAACACTATTACAAGGTATTACAAAGTATTGCTGTACCTTTGTAGACATAGTCTCTGAAATGACACTAATTTCAAGATACTCAAAATGTCACTGTGGTCTAACAGTCAGAATAGGGAATTACTGAAGTCAGGTGATCAATGGAACTTCAGCTTAGATCTAGCTCACAGTGGGTCCAATAGGTCCCTGAACCAATCCTGTGGTTATTTGCCAAGTTCTTGAATGTACAATTGGAATAGACATACTCAGTAACTGGCAGAATCTCCACGTTGGTTCCTTGACTTGTGGAGTAGGAAAACCCAAGTGGAAGCCACTAGAACTGCCTCTACCTACAAAAATGGTAAACCAAAAGGAATATCACATTCTTGGAAGGATTGAAGAGTTTAGTGTTACCACCAAGGACTTGAAAAATGTAGGGAGAATGATTCCCACCACATCTCTGTTTAATTCATCAGTTTAGTCTGTGAAGACAAGAGATGGATCTTGGTGATCCAAAGCCATGTTTGCTTGAGCATCTCTTGGTCTAGCAAAGGCTTTTTCTTGATACCTGCTAGTAAAGGTCACTGGAATCAGTTTTCTTTCAGCTGTCAAGGTCAGCAATATACCTTTACTGCCCTTTCCCAGGGGTGTAGAAACTCCAGCTCTGTCATAATTTAGTCCAAAAGGACTTTGTTCACCTTTCCCTTGGACAAGATTAGGATGTCATGCTGGTCCATTACTTTGATATTATACTGATTGGATTTGGTAAGTAGGAAGTAAAAACTACTCTAGGCATATCAGCAAGACTTTTACATGTCAGAAAGTGGGAAATAAATTCCACAAATAACTAAAGCTTTCTACTTCAATGAAACTCATAGGGATCTAGAGGGGTTGGGCATGTTGAGATAGTCCTTCTAAAGTAAAGGATATATAGATATATCTGGTCCCTACTACCACCACACACACACACACACACACACACACACACACAAAGATACATCTAATTGCCCTGTGGAATTTTGGAGGCAACATATTCCATATTTGAGCATGCTAGCCTAGCCCACTTACTGAGTGACCCAAAAAGTTTCCAGTTTTGAGTGAAGCCCAGAACAAGAGAAGGCTCTGAAACAAGATCACACTACCATACAAGCTGCTCTTCCACTTAAGTTATGCAATCCTGTAGATCAGATGGTGAATAAACTGACAGTGGAAGGTAGAGACACTATGTGAAGCCTTTTGGAAGCTTCTATAGCTGAATCACAGTAATGATATTGAAATTTGAACCAAAGCTCTGTCATCTTCTGTGGATAAATACCGTTCTTTTGGGAAGCACATTTTGTTTTGCTATTAGGATTTAGTAAAGACTGAATACTGCACCATGGACCACCAAATTACCATGCAATCTAAACTGCCAATCATAAATTTAAGCCATAACTTTGGGCATGCACAGAGGCATCATATTATCAAATAAAAGTGGTATATAAAAGACCAAGTACTAACAGGTCCTAAAGCCACAAGTTGCATGGGGAAGGCCTAAATACCCATGACCCTGCTACATTACTTCAGAATTGCTTTTTCACTGTTGGTGGGAATGCAAACTGTTGCAGCAACTCTGGAAAACAGTATGGAGGTTCCTCAAAAAACTAAAAATAGAATTACCCAATGACCCAGCAATTGCACTACTAGGTATACAAAAGGATATAAAAATGGTGATTAAAATGCGCACATGCACCCTAATGTTTATAGCAGCGCTATGGGCAATAACCAAATTACAGAAAGAGCCCAAATGTCCACCGATGATAAATGGAGAAATAAGATGTGATATATATACACAATGGGATATTATTTGGCAACCAGAAATAGTGACATCTTGCCATTTGCAACAATGTGGATGGAATTAGAGTGTATTATGCTAAGTGAAATAAGTCAGTCAGAGAAAGACAAATATATAATTTTACTCATATGTGGAATTTAAAAAACAAAATAGATGAACATAGGGGAAGAGAAGGAAAAATAAGATAAAAAAAAGAGAGGGGGGCAAGCCAGAAGAGACTCTTAAATACAGAGAACAAACTGAGGATTGCTGGTGAGTGGGGGATTGGCTAAATGGGTGATGGGCATTAAGGAGGGCACTTGTTGGGATGAGCACTCTAAAAAAAGTTAGAGAGGGAAGGAGCCAAACCATAAGAGACTCTTAAAAACTGAGAATAAACTGAGGGTTGATGGGGGCGGGAAGGAGGGGAAAGTGGGTGATGGACATTGAGGAGGGCATCTGTTGGGATGAGCACTGGGTGTTGTAGGGAAACCAATTTGACAATAAATTTCATATTAAAAAAATTTTAAAAAAATAAAAAAGGAGGGCACTTGTTGGGATGAGCACTTGGTCTTATATGTAAGTGATGAATCACTGGGTTCTACTCCTGAAACCTATAATACACTGTATGTTAACTAACTAGAATGTACATAAATTTATTTAAAAAAAAAAGAATTTTCTATAACAAGTTGACTAAAGAAGAGAAAACTCAGGTCTAGTTTACAGACGCAAGTCTGCATTATGTAGGCTCCACCCAAAATGAACAGCTGCAGCACTATACAACTTCTCTGAGATATCTCCTAAAGGATTATAGTAAAATTAAACCCTATCCATGGGCAGAACTCAAACAGTGAAACCGGTTATTCATTTTTGTCAGAAGGGAAAGTGGCCAGAAGTATGACTGTATATCTATTCATATCCTGTGGTCAATGGTTTTGATGAATAGTCAAGGACTCAGAAAAAAAAAACATAATTGGAAAATTGGTGGCACTGAGCTATGGTGAAGAGATACCTGGATATAACTCTCTAAAAGGTAAAGAATGTGAAGATATTAGAGTCTCATATGTATATTTCCTGAAAGATGACCTCAGAAAAGGAAGGTTTTAATAATCAAAGAGATAGGACAACAAATTTTGTGGATACCATTCAACTTCTTTCACCAGCCACACACGTCATGGCTCAATAAGCTCATAAAGTGCCCATGGTGGCAGGGATTGAGATTATGTCTGGGCTCAACAACATGTGTTTTCGGTCACTAAGGCTGACCTGACTGGCACTGAATGCCCAATATTCAAGCAACAGGAACCACTAATGAGTACTTTATATGGCAGTATTATTAGAGGTGATCTACCAGCTAGCTGGTAGCAGGGTTATTATATTGGACAACTTATTTAATGGATGAGTAAAAAAGACTTCTCGAGGAGACACTTTGGATATGGATTTTCTCTCCCTGCTTGCAATATTTCTGTCAAGACTATCATCTTTGGACTTACAGAAAACCTAATACACTGTCATTTTATTTCACACAGCATTGCTTCTTAGCAAGGAACTCATATTACAACAAAATTAAATAGAACAATGAGTCCATTCTCATGGAATTCACTGTTGTTAACGATGTTTCCCATCATTTTAATGCAGTTGGTTGGATGACATTTTGAAGTCTCAATCACAGCACCAGCTAAGTGACAACATATTGCAAGGTGTGTGTTCCAGGAAGCTGTAGGTGTTCTAATTAAGTTTCCTGCCAGTTTCCTCCATAGCCAAGATTATAGGTCTACCAAGCAAAGGCTTTTTTCACTATTACTTGCAGTAATACACTAGCAAAAAATTTACCTTCCACCCCTGCAATTTTAAGCACTTCTGGTTGACTTAGAGATTTTACTTCCAAAGAGAAGAATGCTTCCAAAAGAAGACACAACAATGATACACTGAACTGAAATTTCAGACTTTCACTAGGCCACTTTCAACTCCTTATGTCTCTGAATCAAGATGCAAAAAAGAAAAATACTGTATGAATAGAAAAATGGATCCTAATTACCAAAGGGAAGTTGGGTTGTTAATACACAATTCAAGTAAGGAAGAGTATATGGGGCTAGGAGACAGTGTGTCTTTATTATAGGAGATACCTTACAGAGTATCATGTCTTGTGAGTAAAGTCAATGGAAGACTATAACAATAAAACACAGGTAGGACTCCTAAAGGCCTAGAACATTCAAGAATATAATTTTGAGTTCTCTACAATCAAAGAACCATGAAAATATGGAGTGCTTCCCCAGGAAAAGGGGAATATAAAATGGATATTGGAAGAAGGTAGTTAAAAATACCAGTTTTAATCTAAGCAAAAAAATCAACACAGAAACTGGCTTTGAATGACACACTGGACCAGATGGACTTACCAGACGTACACAACATTTCATCCGACAGCAGCAGAATACACATTCTTGTCAAGTACACATGGAACATTCTCCAGAATAGATCACATATTGGGCCACAAATCAGCCCTCAAAAAGTACAAAAATATTGAGATCATACCATGCATATTTTCAGACAATAATGCTATGAAACATGAAGTCAACCACAATGTTGATCCTTGGAAAGGCCAAGGAACATCCTACTAAATAATGAATGGGCTAACCAGAAAATTAAAGAACAAATAAAAAATACATTGAAATAAATGAAAGTGATAACAAGACAGTACAAAACCTGTGAGATGCAGCAAAAGTAGTCATAAGAGGGAAGTATATAGTACTTCAAGAAACAAAAACAAAAAAAAAATCTCAAGTACAAAAGTTAACTTTACACCTGAAGGAGCTATAAAAGGAAGAGAAAATAAAGCCTAAATCCAGCAGAAGAACAAAATAATAAAGATCACAGCAGAAATAAACAATAAAGCTGACAGATGAATCTTTCTGGAGAATAATTGTTTAAATTCATCTACTTAAAATGGTGGTTGAAATTTTACAAATATAAGGGAAAATGTTTGATTAGAGATTCATCCTGAATGAGAATAATAAGCTATACATTTATTTTTTTATTTGAATAAAGTTGAGGCACAATGTTAGATTAGTTTCAGGAGCACAATACAGTGATTCAATTTCCCTATTCATTACACTATGTTCACCACAAGTGTAGCTAACATTTGTCACCATACAACATTATTACAAGGTATTACAAAGTATTGCTGTACCATTTATATTTATGACTTATTCATTCCATAACTGGAAGCCTTTATACCACAAACTTCATCACCTATTTTTCTCATCCCCCCACGTCCTTCCCTTTGGCAACTATCAATTTAGTCTCTATATTTATAAGTCTATTCTATCTTTTGTTTGTGTATTCATTTGTTTTCTTTTTCAGAATTCACATATCAGAGAAATAAAATATTTGTCTTTATCTGACTTATTTCACTTAATGCAGTACCCTCTAGGGGCATCCCTGTTGTTATAAATGGTGAGACCCTGTCCTTTATTATGGCGGCATAATATTCCATGAAAGTGTGTGTGTGTGTGTGTGTGTGTGTGTGTGTGTGTGTTGTGTGTAGGTATATGTGTGTATATATACGTATGTGTGTATGTGTATATATTTTTATTTACTTTTATTTCTTTTATTTATTATTTATTTAATTTATTTTTTAATTTTTTAAAATTTATTCATCTATTGGTAAATACTAAGGTTCCCTCAATATCTTTGTTATTGTAAATAATGCTTCAATAAACACAGAAGTCCATACATCTTTTCAAATTAGTGTTTTCATTTTCTTTTTTTTTAAATTTTGTAATGTTTTATTTATTTTTGAGAGACAGAGACAGAGCATGTGTGTGGGAAGTGCAGAGAGAGAGAGGGAGACACAGAATCCAAATCAGGCTCCATGTTTGGAGCCATCAGTACAGTGCTTGGTGCGGGGTTCGAACCCACGAGCCGTGAGATCATGACCTGAGCTGAAGTCGGACGCCCAACCAAGTGGACCATCCAGGCATCCCAGTGTTTTCATTTTCTTCTGGGAAATACCTAGTAGTGGAATTATTGGATCACATGGAAGTTCTATTTTTAATTTTTTGAGGAACTTCTATACTGTTTTCCATAGTGGCTGTATAAATTTACATTCCCACCAGCAGTGCATGAAAGTTCCTTTTTTTCTCCACATCATCACCAACACTTATTTCTTCTCTTTTTGACTTTAGTCATTCTGAGAGGCGTGAGTTGTTATCTCATTGTGGTTTTGATTTTCATTTCCCTGATGATGAGTGATGTTGATCTTTTCATGTGTCTATTGGCCATTTGCAGGTCTTTGAAGAAATGTCTACGCATGTCTTCCTCCCAGTGTTTAAATGGATTATTTGTGCGGTTTTTTTTGTTTTCGTTTTCGTTTTGGTTTTGAGTTGTACAGTTATTTCTATATGTTGGATATTAACCCCTTATCAGATATATCACTTGCAAATATATTCTGTTGTTCAATAGGTTTCCTTTTTATTTTATTGATTGTTTCTTTCACTGCGAAAAAGCTTTTTATTTTTATATAGTACTGATAGTTGAGTTTTGCTTTTGCTTCCTTTGCCTGAGGAGACATACCTAGAAAAATGTTGCTATGGCCAATGTCAGAGAAATTACTGACTGTGTTCATTTCTAGGATTTTTTTTATAGTTTCATGTTTCATATTTAAGTCTTTATCTATTTTTATTTCTTTTTGTGTATGGTATAAGAAAGTGGTCCAGTTTCATTCTTTTGCATATTGCTTCCAGTTTTCCCAGCATCATTTGTTAAAGATGCTTTGTCCTTATTGTATATTTTTGCCTCCTTTGTCATAGATTAATTGATTATATAAGCTTGGGTTTATTTCTGCCCTCTCTGTTGTGTTCTATTGATCTATGTGTCTATTTTTGTGCCAGCACTATTATGTTTTGATTACTACAGCCTTGTAGTATACCTTGAAGTCTGGAATTGTGCTACCTTTCTCTTTTTTTCTCAAGATTCCTTTGCCATTTGGCTTATTTTGTGGTTCCATACTAATTGTAAGATTATTTCTAGTTCTGTTAAAAAGCTATATATTTTTAAATTCAAAGTAAGGAGGAGCCAAGATGGCAGAACAGCATGGAAGCTTTTTTTGTGTCTTGCGTCCATGAAATACAGCCAGACCAACACTAAACCATCCTACACACCTAGGAAGCTGATTGGAGGATTAACACAACAATCTGCCCAACCTGAACCACAGAATTCAGCAGATATGTGGGGGTGGAGAACTGAACTTGGGTAGTGAGAAGCCGTGAAAGATAGGGAACTGCTCTTGCAGGTGGAGAGAAGACGGAGACTGGAGAGGGGGGCAGAATATGGGAAAAGCACCACTCCCCAGAAGCAGCTGGAGAGAAAGTGGAAAATTGGAAACAGCTGCAGTGACTAAACTAAAAAGGGAGAAAGGAGAAGGTTTAAATTCCATTAAGACTTTAAACAAGGGGAGCTCAATCCACAAATCTGCAGCTCATTACCTGGCGATGCTCTGGTGGGAAGGGCGAATCTCCAGGAACAGAGTGGGGTCTGGGAGGTTCTCAGGACACATGGAGAAAAGCAGTTCCACTGCTGGAAGGACATTTGGTAGAGACTGTTGAAGCCACCTGGTCCCAGCAGACCCCAGAAAATGGCCATATCCACTGGTGCTGGAACAAGGTCCTTAAGGGTGAAGCCTGGTGCCAGATGTGTGTTGTGATTTTCCATAATCCCTGAAACACTGCTGCTACACTGTCCTGCAAACATTTTCTGGGACAGGCTGGCACCTGGCCACAGTCTTGGGGCACCGGCAGCAACAGGGTCCAACAAGCATTCCTGGGTACAGCTGACATTCGGCCATTGCTCATTTGGCCATTGCTTGGTGAGACCCTCCTGCAGAGAGACAGAACGGGTCAAAGCCGAAATCCTTCAGAAGTAAGGGGCTGGGGAAAACAGCCGCATCTGAGACAAAACTTGGGAGAGAGGTATTGCCTGGGGCCTGGTCACAGACAGTGAAAAAGCTGGGAGTGGATGAGAGCTGAAGACAGAGGATAGTTGCATGATTGGTGATCCGGGACAACAGACTGGGTAGCTGGGTGGCGCCATTTTTGTTGCTCCCTCGCATTTGCATATGTACCTATGAACACCACAACAATCCACCCCAGTAGGCTAGCAGTGCCATCTAGTGGAGACTGGAGCTGTTACACTGAGCCCCGTCCAACTGGGCCAACTTCACTCTTCAAGAACACAAGTCTCACCACTGGCTTAATTTATGGAGTATAAAGAGGTACATACACTGGCTTCTAGGGGAAAATGAAGCAATTTCAATTCCACTTCAATCTGTTAGCAGGTTCATCTATTCAATTTTCTTTCTTTTTTTCTTTTTCTCTTTTACACTTCTTTTCATTTCCTTGAATGCAGAAAGAGAAAAAAATCATTTTTATTTTTAATTTTATTAAAATTATCTTTCTTTAACTTTTATTACTATATTTTTTATTTTTTGTAAACTTTTTCAAATTCTACTTTACTTCCATAATTTTATTTTAGTCTACTTCTGTGTATTCACCTTTTCAAATTTTCAAACAATTTTCTTTTTTCTCTCTTTTTTTCTCTATTTCATTTCTTTTGTTTTTCTTGAATGCAGAAAGAGAAAAACTTCACTTTTACTTTCAATTTCTATTAAAAATATTATCATTTAATTTTTTAAAATATTTTTTGCTTTTATGTAATTTTTTTCATATTTTATTTTACTTCCGGCATTTTATTTTAGTCTACTACAGTGTATTCACTTTTTCAAATTTTCAAGCTATTTCTCTTTTCTTTTTTTTTCTTTTTCTCTTTTTCGTTTCTTTTTCTTAAAACAAAAAAGGAAAAATTCATATTTATTTTTAATTTCTTTTAAAAATATTTTTCTTTAATTTTTTTTCTACTATATTCTTTACTTTTGTGTATATTTTTAAAAAATCTCTTTTCCCCCATCATCTCATTTTAGTCTACTTCAGTGTATTCATTTTTTTCAAATTCTCAAACGATTTCATTTTTTTCTCCCCCCCTTTTTTCTCTAACCTGTCAAACCACTTTCAACACCCAAACCAAAACACACCTAGCATCTAGCATCATCTATTTGATTTGAGTGTTTCTGTGTGTGTGTGTGTGTGTGTGTGTTTGGTTTTCAATTTTAATATTTTGTTAATATTAATTTTGTTTAATTTCAATTTTTCTACCTCATTAATTCCTTTTCTCCCTTCAAAATGACAAAATGAAGGAATTCACCCCAAAAGAAAGAGCACAAAGAAACAACAGCCAGGTATTTAACCAACACAGATACAAGCAAGATGTCTGAATCAGAATTTAGAATCACAATAATAAGAATACTAGCTGGAGTCGAAAATAGATTAGAATCCCTTTCTGCAGAGATAAAAGAAGTAAAAAATAGCCAGAATAAAATTAAAAATGCTATAACTGATTAGCAATCATTGATGGATGCAGTGGCAGCAAGGATGGATGAGACAGAACAGAGAATCAATGATATAGAGGACAAACTTATAGAGAATAATGTGGCAGAGAAAAAGAGGGAGATTAATGCAACAGTGCACGATTTAAGAATTAGATAAATCAGTGACTCATTAAAAAGGAACATCAGAATTATAAGGGTCCCAGAAGAGGAAGAGAGAGAAATAGGGGTAGAAGTGTTATGTGAACAAATCATGGTGGAAAGCTTTCATAACCTGTGGAAAGACACAGACATCAAACTCCAGGAAGCACAGAAGACCCCAATTAGATTCAACAAAAACCGACCATCAACAAGGCATATCATAGTCAAATTCACAAAGTACTCAGACAAGGAGACAATCATGAAAGCCACAGGGAGAAAAACTCCCTAACATACAAGGGAAGACAGATCAGGTTTGCAGCAGACCTATCCACAGAAACTCGGCAAGCCAGAAAGGAGTGGCAAGATATATTCAGTGTGCTGAATCAGGAAAACATGCAGCCAGGAATTCATTATCCAGCAGGCTGTCATTCAAAATAGAAGGAGAGATAAAAAGTTTCTTAGACAAACAAAAATGAAAGGAGTTTGTGACCGCTAAACTAGCCCTGCAAGAAATTTTAAGGGGGACTCTCTGAGGGGAGAAAAGATGAAAAAAAAAATATAGAGAGAGAAATAAATAAACAAATAGATAGATAAATAAATAAATTCCCAAAGCAACAAAGATTAGAAAGGACCAGAGAACACCACCAAAAACTCTACTTCTACAAGCATGATAATGGCAATAAATTCATATCTTTCAGTACTCACTCTAAACGTCAATGGAATCAATGCTCCAATCAAAAGACATAGGGTAACAGAATGGATAAGAAAACAAGATCCATCAATATGCTGTTTACAAGAGACCCACTTTAGACCTAAAAACACCTTCAGATTGAAAATAAGGGGATGGAGAACCATCTATCATGCTAATGGTCAACAAAAGAAAGCCAGAGTAGCCAGACTTATATCAGACAATCTAGACTTTAAAATAAAGACTGTATTGGGGCACGTGGGTGGCTCAGTTGGTTAAGCGTCTGACTTTGGCTCAGGTCATGATCTTGTGGCCCGTGAGTTCAAGATCCGTGTCAGGCTCTGTGCTGACAGATCAGAGCCTGGAGCCTGTTTCAGATTCTGTGTCTCCCTCTCTCTCTGACACTCCCTCATTCATGCTCTGTCTCTCTCTGTCTCAAAAATAAATAAACTTTAAAAAAAATTAAAAAATAAAATAAAGACTGTATCAAGAGATGCAGAAGGGTGATATATAATAATCAAGGGGTCTATCTACCCAGAAGACCAAACAATTGTAAACATTTATGCACCAAATGTGATAGCACCCAAATATATAAATCAGTTAATCACAAACATAAAGAAACTCAAAGATAGTAATACCATAATAGTAGGAGACTTCAACACCCCACTCACAACAATGGACAGATCATCTAATTAAAAAATCAAGAAGGAAACAATGGCTTTGAATGACACACTGGAGCATATTGACTTAGCAGGTATATTCAGAACATTTCATCCTAAAGCAGCAGAATATACATTCTTCTTCAGTGCACATGGAATGGTTTCCAGGATAGGCCACATACTCGGACACAAATTAGCCCTCAACAAGTACAAAAAGATTGAGATAATACCGTGTATATTTTCAAACCACAACATTATGAAACTCGAAATCAACCACAAGAAAAAATGTGGAAAGGTAACAAATACTTGGAGACTGAAGAACATCCTACTAAAGAATGAATGGTCTAACCAAGCAGTTAAAGAGGAAATTAAAATTTATATGGAAGTCAATGAAAATGGTAACACCACAACCCAAAACCTCTGAGATGCAGCAAAGGCAGTCATAAGAGGAAAGTATATAGCAACCTGGCCTTCCTAAAGAAGGAAGAAAGACCTCAGGTATACAATCTACCCATAGGCTTTAAGGAGCTGGAAAAAGAACAGTAAATAAAACCCAAAACCAGCAGAAGACAGGAAGTAATAGAGATTAGAGCAGAAATTAATGCTATTGAAATGAAGAAAACAGTAGAACAGATCAATGAAACCAGAAGCTGGTTCTTTGAAAGAATTAACAAAATTGATAAACCACTAGCCAGTTTGATCAAAAAGAAAAATGAAAGGACTGAAATAAATAAAATAAAGAAGGAAAGAGGAGAGATTACAACCAACACAACAGAAATAAAACAATAATAAGAGAATATTATAAGCAATTATATGCCAATAAAATGGGCAAAATGGAAGAAATGGACAAATTTTTTAAAAAAAGCAAAAATGAACCATTGGGACTTCATAAAAATTAAAAGCTTCTGCACAGAGAAGGAAACAATCAACAAAACTGAAAGGCAACTGACAGAATGGGAGACTATATTTGTGAATGACATATCAGAAAAAGTGTTAGTATCCAAAAATCTATGAAGAACTTATCAAACTCAACACCCAAAAAAACAAATAATCCAGTGAAGAAATGGGAAAAAGACATGAATAGACACTTCTCCAAAGAAGCCTTCCAGATGGCCAACCGACACATTAAAAAATCCTCAACATCACTTATCCTCAGGGAAATACAAATAAAAACCACAATGAGATACCACCTCACACCTGTCAGAATGGTTAACATTAACAACTCAGGCAACAACAGACGTTAGTGAGGATGTGCAGAAAGAGGATCTCTTTCACACTGCTGGTGTGAATGAAAACTGAAGCAGCCACTCTGGAACACAGTATGGAAGTTCCTCAAAAAATTAAAAAAGAACTACCCTACAACCCAGCAATTGCACTGGTAGGTATTTATCCAAGGGATACAAGTTGTGGTGTTTCAGAGGGGCACATGCACCCCAATGTTTATAGCAGCACTATAGACAATAACCAAAGTATGGTAAGAACCCTAATGTCCATCAGCAAATGAATGGATAAAGGAGATGTGGTGTATACATACAATGGGGTATTACTCAGCAATCAAAAAGAATAAAATCTTGCCCTTTGCAACTACGTGGATGGAACTAGAGGGTATTATGCTAAGTGAAATTAGTCAGACAGAGAAAGACAAATATCATATGACTTCACTCACATAAGTAATTTAAGATAAAAAAACGATGAACATAAGGGAAGGAAGCAAAAATAATATAAAAACAGGGAGGGAGATAAAATATAAGAGACTCTTAAATATGGAGAACAGAGGGTTGCTAGAGGGGTTGTGTAAGGGGGATGGGCTAAATGGGTAAGGGACATTAAGGAATCTACTCCTGAAATCATTATTGCACTATGTGCTAACTAACTTGCATGTAAATTTAATAATAATAATAATAATAATAGTAATAATAATAATAATTACTACTAGTAATAATAATTTCAAAAAATAAAGTCTTGGTTAATTTTTAATTAGGGCAAGATATGACTAATATTGCTTAAGATTTACATTTGCCATTTCAGTAAAGTGGTCCATTTTTCTAAAAATTATACAAGTGGCAGGAAATATATGATGGTATTTTTTGCCAAGATGTTTATGGATATTTCATGGAACCATAATCAGAGCTATAATATTCACCACTGACAACTTTCTAACCTCAGACAAAATATCTAGAAGATATAAATAGTGTCCTTCGTGAGGTTGCACAAACTGAGACTATACAATGATGGGAAATACTAAAGTTAAATGTTCTCCTTCATGTCTACATTTTCCTCCTTTTTTTGAGAACCACGTGATTTTGGCAACATTTGTTGTTGCTGTTTGCTTCTTTGCTGTTTGTTTGCTTTGGTTGTGTCTTTTGGTAAACACAAATTATTCAACAACCATTCAGAGAAAATCAGTTGAACCTTATTGGAGTGTAGACAACAAGAATTCTCCTGGAAGGCTGTAGTGTAAAAAGGCTCACTTTAATTGGGTCAATCTGTATTAGTTGCACCACTTCAAACAACAAAGACACACTTTTGTGTATCTAGTGTTTGGGGACTTTTGGGAAAAACACTATATTTATATTAAACTAGGTCAGCTTCCAGAGGGACAATCCCAGAGGGAGCTATACATTTCACCTAAAGATAACAAGAAGATTTTTGGTATTTTTTCTGGTTTGTCTTGCTCAACTCATTCTGCTGAAGTCTAATCTAGTAATGTCCTGTGTCTCAGTGAATAAACAGTGACTTATTCGTTTAGAAATAAAATAAATAAAATAATAAAATAAAATAAACAGTATAATTTACTGTATTAACATGTTAAAAAACACATGAAGATATCAGCTAATACAGAAGAATAATTTGAAAAAATCTAATACCCATTCAGATGAAAACATCTCAGCAAACTAGGAATAAAGGGAAACTACCTCACCTTGATAGAGAATATCTCTAAAAGACCTAGAGTTAACATTATATTTAATGGTGAAAGACTGAACAGTTTTCTCTCTAAAATCAGTAACAAGGTAAGAATGTCTGCTCTTACCTCTTATTCATAATACTAATAGAAATTCTAGCCAGTGCAATAAGCAAGGCAGGGAAATAGATATAAATGTTAAAAAACAAAAAACTATCCCTCTCTTCAGGCCACATGATTGTACATGTAGAAAATAGAATGGAATTGACCTTAAAAAATCTCTTAGAAGAAAAAAATCTCTTAGAACTAATGTGTGAATTTAGCAAGGTCACAGGTTACCACAAAAAAATCAATTGTATTTCTATATACTAACAATAAGCATTGCTAGAATTAAACTGAAAAATAAGAACATATTACTGTGAAAATTAAAAACATAATACCATTTAAAATAGTTCAAAAAATAAAGGATACTTAAGTAAAAATGTAACATAATATGTTACAAGAACTATAAACTGAAAACTACCAAATGTTGATGAAAGATATCAAAGACCTAAATAAGTGAATAGACAAAAATTGTTCACTGGCTAGACAATACAACATAATAAAGGTGAAAATTCTCCCAAATTGCTAAATAGGTTTAGCAGCATTACTCTAGAAATGTCCACATGTATCTTTGTAGATATATATAAACTTATTCTAAAATATATGTGGAAAAAATGTACTAAAATAGCTAAAACAATTATGAAAAACAAAAATAAAATTGGAAGAATCACAGTACCGAATTTTACGACTTACTATATGGTTAAGAAATCAAGGTGATGTGGTATCGGTAGAAGTTGATATATATAAATTAATAAAACAGAATAGAAAATAAAGAAATAGATCCACACAAGTAGAACCAACCTTTATATATTTTTTTACAAAAGTACAAAATTCAATAAAGAAAGAATAGTTTGTCAACAAATGATGTTTTAACAATTATACATCGATCTATAAGCAAAAATGAAACTGATGTTGAACTTAACCTCACATTCTATATAATAACTAAAAATGGATCACATATCTAATTATAAAACTATAAAAATCTTAAATGAAACATAGGATAAAATCTTCAGTATCTGGGACTTGGTAGAGTATTCTTAGACATACTACCAAAAGAATAATCCAAAAAAGAAACAAAATCAATACAATGGACTTCATCAAATTTCAAAGCTGTACTTTATGAAAGACCATATTAAGAGGATGAAAGGCTGACATGAAAAAACATGTTTGCAAACCACATATCCAAAAAAGATTTGCATCTAACATATGCACACACAGTACCCTCAAACTCAACAGTAAGAAAACATACAATTCCATTTGAAAATGGTCAAAAGACATGGAAATTCACTAAAGAGCACATAAAAAGATATATAAAATAGGAAAATGTGATTTAAAACCACAGTGCGATACCATGAGATACCTATTAGAATGTCTAAAACAAATACTGACAATAGTTAAGTTCTGACTAAATATAAGAAATGGATCCCTCATACATTGCTGTTAGAAATGGTAAATAGTACAATTATTCTAGAAAATAGTTTGGCAGGTTTCTTTTTTTCTTTTTCTTTCTTTCTTTCTTTCTTTCTTTCTTTCTTTTTCTTTCTTTCCTTTTCTCCTTTTATTTCTTTGTCTCTTTCTTTCACAAAATTAAACATGAACTTACTGTATAACCTAGAAATTCCACTCCAGAATGTAGGCAAATTCTGAACATCAAAACGTGTCCACAGAAATATTTGCACAATAATTTTCATTGCAGCTTTATTTTTAATAGCCAAAAGATGGCAAAAACCAAATGCCCTTCCGTGGGTGAATAGATCAATGAAATGTGGTATATCCATACAAATGAATAATGATAAGCATAAAAATAAATCAAATATTTATATGCGCAACAATTTGCACAGGTCTTAAAGACATGATGCTAAGTGCAAAAAGCAAATCTGAAAAAGTTACATTTATTTATTATCCTCAAAATGATAGAGCTATGAAGAACATATTAGTAGTTGTCAGAGGGTTAGGGATGGGCAGGATTTGTAGTATAAATCTGTGACACAAAGGTATTTTTTGGTGGTGAGTGATAGAACAGTTCAGAATGTTGATTGTGGTGGTTGTTACATAAATATATGCATGTGATTAAATTTTATAGAATTGTACATACATACATAAATGCACAAATGAGTGCATGTAAAAACTTGCAGAATCTAAGTAAGATTTGTAGTTTAGTTAATGCTATTATACTGTCAGTTCTTGGTTTTGATAATGTGCTATAGTTTTGTAAGATCTTACCATTGGAGAAAGCTGGGTAAAGGGTATACAAGGATGCACTCTACTATTTTTGTAAGTTCTTGTGAGTGTAAAATATTTCATAATAAAACATTTAAAAAGTGGTCTCACGGGCGCCTGAGTGGCTCAGTTGTTTAAGTGGCTGAATTCGGCTCAGTTCATGATCTCAAGGTCGTGGGTTCAAGCTCCTCATTGGGCTCTGTGCTGATGGTTCAGAGCCTGGAGCCTGCTTTGGAATCTGTATTTCCCTCCCTCATCTCTGTCTCTGTATCTCTCTCAAAAATAAATAAACTTTCAAAAAAAGTGTTCTCTTGAGATTCACTGAAGCAATTGTCTAGCCCTATGAGGAAACCAATCAAAAAGGACTTACCTTAGGTTTTTCATATATAACACATTTTGTAAGAAATCATCTTATGATCCACCAAATCCTGACTTCCCATGCTATTGGTTGCCATGAACTTTGATCCGCCATTAAGAAATAGATTTCTGCTTGGTTTTGTTTGAAAGAAAAATCACTCTGGTTTGACAAATACAATTACAAATCCTTCAGAAGCCTCTCTGGGGGAAAAAAACATTCATCATGCAGTCACTAAACTGAATTTCTCATCAGAGCCAGCTCTCAGGCAAAATATTCAGGAAATCTGATTGTAAGTCCCAGCAAACACAGTAATCTCTCACTTGCCTACAATGATACAGCAGCATTGCTCTAGTATAAAGCCAGAGAAAAATTTAAGCCCATGATTGGCACGGGTAACTCTCCAGGCTGTTCATAGTTATAATCATAGGTTGCTAGCTAGGTAGGAAACATGTGCATTATACACTTAGATTAATAAGTAGGCAGGAAGTGTGATGTAAACACATTTCTCTTTCCATTACCCTGTATGATCTCCCTTTTTGTTCTCATTGCCCTCTTTTCTTCTTTCTTTATTTTTTGTAGCTAACATACAGTGTTATATTACTTTCAGGTGTACAATATAGTGATTTAACAATTCCATACATTACTCAGTACTAATAAGTGTCCTCTTCCATCTCCATCACCTATTTCAACAATTCCCCGACCCACTTCCCCTCTGGTAATCATCAGTTTGGTTTCTATAGTTAAGAGTCTGCTTCTTAGTTTGTCTCCCTCTTTTTTCTTTCATTTGTTTTGCTTCTTAAATTTCACCTATGAGTTAAATTATATGGTATTTGTCTTGACTGACTTATTTCCTTTATCATTGCACTCTCTAGCTTCATCAATGTTGTTAGAAATGGCAATATTGCATTCTTTTTTATTGGTGACTTTTACATATACATATGTGAGATATATATATATATATATATATATATATATATAATAGTTTTCATTAATTAATCTATCAGCACACATTTGGGTTGTTTCCATAATTTGGCTATTGTAAAAACGATGCTGCAAAAAAAAAAAACATACAGGTACACAGGGCATCTGGGTGGCTCAGGTGGTTAAGCATCGGACCTTGGCTCAGGTCATCATCTCATGGTTCATGAATTTGAGCCCCATGTCGGGCTCTGTGCTGTTAGCACAGAGCCTGGAGCTTGCTTCAGATTCTGTGTCTCCTTCCTACTCTGCCCCTCCCCTGCTGGTACTCTGTTTCTCTCTCAATTAAAAAAAAGAAAAAACAAAACATACGGGTACATACATCCCTTTGAATTTGCGTTTCTGTGTTATTTGGATAAATACCCAGTAGTGTGATTACTGGATCATAGAGTAGTTCTATTATGAATTAATTAATTATTTCATTGTTTTAAATTTACACCCAAATTAGTTAGCATATAGTGCAACAGTGATTTCAGAAATAGATTCCTTAATGCCCCTTACCAATTTAGCCCATCCCCCCTCCCACAACCCCTCTAGGAAACCTCTGTTTGTTCTCCATATTTAAGAGTCACTTATGTTTGTCCCCATCCCTGTTTTTATATTATTTTTGCTTCCATTCCCTTATGTTCATATATTCTGTGTCTTAAAGTCCTCATATGAGTGAAGTCATATGACATTTGTCTTTTTCTGACTAATTTCGCTTAGCATAATACCCTCTAGTTTCATCCACATAGTTGCAAATGACAAGATTTCATTCTTTTTGATTGCTGAGTAATACTCCATTGTATATACATACCACACCTTCTTTACCCATTTATCCATCGATGGACATTTGGGCTCGTTCCATACTTTGGCTTTTGTTGATAGTGCAGCTATAAACATTGGGGTGCATGTGCCCCTTCGAAACAGGACACCTGTATTGCTTGGACAAATACTTTCTGGGTCATAGGGTAGTTCTATTTTTAGTTTTTTGAGGAACTTCCATACTGTTTTCCAGACTGGCTGCACCAGTTTGCATTCCTACCAGCAATGCAAAAGAGATCCTCTTTCTCCGCATCTTTGCCAACATCTGTTGTTGCCTGTGCTGTTAATGCTGGCCATTCTGACAGGAGTAAGGTGATATCTCATTGTGGTTTTGATTTGTATTTCCCTGATGATGAGTGATGTTGAATATTTTTTCATGTGTCGATTACTCATCTGGATATCTTCTTTGGAGCAGTGTCTATTCATGTCTTTTGCCCATTTCTTCACTGGATTATTTATTTTTTGGGTGTTGAGTTTGATAAATTCCTTATAGATTTTGGATACTAACCCTTTTATCTGATATGTCGTTTGTAAATATCTTCTCCCATTCTGCGGGTTGCCTTTTAGTTTTGCTGATTGTTTCCTTCACTGTGTAGAAGCTTTATATTTTGATGACATCACAATAGGTCATTTTTGCTTTTGTTTCTCTTGCCTCTGGAAATGTGTTAAGTAAAGAGTTTCTGTGACCAAGATCAAAGAAGTTTTTGCCTGCTTTCTCCTCAAGGATTTAGATGGCTTCCTGTCTTACATTGAGGTCTTTCATCCATTTTGAGTTCATTTTTGTGTATGGTGTAAGAAAGTGGTCCAGGTTCATTCTTCTGCATGTCGCTGTCCAGTTTTCCCAGCACCACTTGCTAAAGAGACTGCCTTTATTCCATTGGATATTCTTTCCTGCTTTGTCAAAGATTAGTTGGCGATTCGTTTGTGGGTCCATTTCTGGGTTCTCTATTCTGTTCCATTGATCTGAGTGTCTGTTCCTGTGCTAGTACCATACTGTCTTGATTACAGCATTGTACTATAGCTTGAACTCTGGGATTGTGATGTCTCCTGCTTTGGTTTTCTTCTTCAAGATTGCTTTGGATATTCACGGTCTTTTCTGGTTCCATACAAATTTTAGGATTATTTATTTTAGCTCTGTGAAGAATGCGGGTATTTTGATAGGAATTGCATTGAATATGTAGATTGCTTTGGGTAGTATTGACATTTTAACAATATCTGTTCTTCCTATCTTGGAGCATGGAATATTTTTCCTTTTTTTGTGTGTCTTCTTTAATTTCTTTCTTGAGCTTTCTATAGTTTTCAGTGTATAGATTTTTCACCTCTTTTGTTAGAATTATTCCTAGCTATTTTATGGTTTTTGGTGCAATTGTAAATGGGATTGATTCCTTGATTTCTCTTTCTGTTGCTTCATTGTTGGTGTATAGGAATGCAACCAATTTCTCTGTGTTGATTTTATATCCTGCAACTTTGCTGAATTCATGAATCAATTCTAGCAGTTTTTGGTGGAATCTTTTGGTTTTTCCATATAGAGTATCACATCATCTGCGAAGAGTGAAAGTTTGACCTCCTCTTGGCTGATTTGGGTGCCGTGTTGTCTGATTGCAGAGGCTAAGACTTCCAATACTATGTTAAATAACAGTAGCAAGAGTGGACATCCCTGTCATGTTCCTGACCTTAGGGGTAAGTCTCTCAGTTTTTCCCCATTAAGGATATTAGCATTGGGTCTTTCATATATGGCTTTTATGATCTTGAGGTATGTTCCTTCTATCCCTACTTTCTTGAGGGTTTTTATCAAGAAAAGATTCTGTATTTTGTCAAATGCTTTTGACATGTATTGAGAGGATCATATGGTTCTTGTACTTTCTTTTATTGTTGTAATGAATCACATTGATTGTTTTTTGGATATTGAACCAGCAATGCCTCCCAGGTGTAAATCCCACTTGGTTGTGGTGAATAATTTTTTTTAATGTATTGTTGGATCCGATTGGCTAATATCTTGTTGAGGATTTTTGCATCCGTGTTCATCAGGGAAACTGGTCTATAGTTCTTCTTTTTAGTGGGGTCTCTGTCTGGTTTTGGAATCAAGGTAATTCTGGCTTCATAGAAAGGGTTTGGAAGGTTTCCTTCCATTTCTATTCTTTGGAACAGGTTTAAGAAAATAGGTGTTAACTCTTCCTTAAATGTTTTGGTAGAATTCCCCTGGGAAGCTATCTGGCCTTGGACCCTTGTTTTTTTTGTTTTTTATTACTAATTCAATTTCTCTACTGGTTATGGGTCTGTTCAAATTTTCTATTTCTTCCTGTTTCAGTTTTGGTAGTGTATATGTTTCTAGGAATTTGTCGATTTCTTTCAGATTGCCCATGTAATTGGCATATAATTTCTCAGAATATTCTATTATTATTGTTTTAATTTTCTGTGTTTTTGTGATCTCTCCTCTTTCATTCTGGTTTTTATTTATTTGCGTCCTTTCCTTTTTCCTTTTGATCAAACTGGTAGTGGTTTATCAATTTTGTTAATTCTTTCAAAGAACCAGCTTCTGGTTTCATTGATGTGTTCTACTGTGTTTGTTGTTGTTGTTGTTTGTTTGTTTTGATAGCATTTATTTCTGCTCTAAACTTTTCTATTTTTTTTTTATTTTTTGAGGAACCTTCATACTGTCTTCCACATGGTTGCACCAGTTTGTATTTCCACCAACAATGCATGAGAGTTCCTTTTTTTCTCTACAAAGATAGGATAGGAGTGAAATTTGCATTCCATGATGATGAGTGATGTTGAATATCTTTCATGTGTCTTTTAACCATCTTTATATCTTCCTTAGAGAAATGTCTGTTAATGTCTCCTGACGTTTTTAAACTGGATTATTTGCTTTTTGGGAGTTGAGTTGTATTAGTTGTTATATATTTTGGATACTAACCCTTTACTGTATATGCCTTTTGCAAATATCATCTACCATACAGTAGGTTGCTTTTTAGTTGTATTAATTATTTCCTTCACTGTGCAGAAATGTTCTATTTTGATGTAATCACAATAGTTGATGCTTGCTTTTATTCTCCTTGCCTCTGGAGACATATCTTGAGAAACGTTGTTATGGCCGATGTAAGAGAAATTACTGCCTGTGCTCTCTTCCAGGATTCTTATGGTTTCAGGTCTCACATTTAGGTCTTTAATTGATTTTGAATTTATTTTTGTGTATGTGTAAGAAAATGGTCTACTCCTATTCTTTTGTATGTAGCTGTGCAGCTTTCTCAGCACCATTTGTTGAAGAGACTGTTTTTCCTATAGCATATTCTTTGCTATTTTGTCAAGGATTAATTGACCATATAATTGCAGGATTGTTTCTGCACACTGCTGTCTTCTCAATTAGTACCTTCTGGAATGCCAAACTTCTTTGAGAAAATCTAGTAGTTGGCTGATAAATGTAGCTCATAAATTCATTCCCTGAATTGTCATTAGCTTAGCCTTTTACCTATCCCATAACCATTTATATTTAAAAGAATAAGAATTTAAAGAGACAGGGGCGCCTGGGTGGCGCAGTCAGTTGAGCGTCCGACTTCAGCCAGGTCACGATCTCACGGTCCGTGAGTTCGAGCCCCGCGTCGGGCTCTGGGCTGATGGCTCGGAGCCTGGAGCCTGTTTCCGATTCTGTGTCTCCCTCTCTCTCTGTCCCTCCCCCGTTCATGCTCTGTCTCTCTCTGTCCCAAAAAATAAAATAAACGTTGAAAAAAAAATTAAAAAAAAAAATAAAGAGACAGTAAGTAATCTCTGGTAATATATTACTAATAGCGGCATTTCTGGTTAGAGGCAGACACACAGGCAGGGCTAGGAGACACATTAGGTTGGGGGTGATTTCTCCAAGTCTCAACATAACATGCTTAAGCTATTGTAAATTAATAAGTCTAATTCTAACAGTGCTCTATGATTTAATAATCCCCCCAAATTATAGAGATGTATTATCTTCCAAACTTGAGCAATTATTTTGACCACTGTTTCAATCTCTAGTGAGGAACTTCTTAGTAGTTTTGGACACCCCACATTTATAGCTGCAGAAAGCAAGACCTCAGCACAGCCATTTAACAAGTAAACATTCCCTCCCCCTAGGTCTCTACAATTCAGTAAATACCTAGTCCCCACTCAGCACCAGATTTAGGCTGAACTTTGCTATTAGTAACACAGAAATAATTAATGTCCTCCTTCCATGCACCCACCCTCAGAAGCTGGTTAAATAACCAACCTCCTCCTCAGTCAAGTTTCTTGGTGGCTAGGAAAAGATTGGGAAGAAAAAAACCCAATCCAGAACTTTTAAGTCTACTGAGGAGGTCCTTTCTTCATAGTCCTGCCAAAACACAACTTCTGGGAAAGATTAGTCCAAGGAACACTGCTGACTTCAGCTCTTTTGAAGATTTCTAAATCCCTGTAGCTGCCTAAGTTGCCTGGGTTTCATACACTATCCCATCTCGGACACTTTGGAATTGCTTGGATGACGGAAAATCCTTATGTCTACTTGTGGTCAGAAAGATTAAGCAGAGTTGCTTTCAATATAAAACATTATGATGTCACTTGGCAACGATAATACACAGATTGTGCCATCCTGTGAGTTATGTTCATGTAATCTACAGCTGTTACTTACATGTTGTTTCTGGAAAATAAACTAGTAGTGAAATAAAGTATTTATCCTGATATTTCACTGTAAAAATATTCATTGAGACATCTTTTACTAAAAGGGAATTTAGTGCTTCCAACTTTTTAATCTGGAGGAATTCAGTATATACAAAATACTTTGATATTTGCTCATATCATAAGTAGGTATCAATCTGACTAGGTCTTATTCATATATTAGATGACTTGCATCAACTTTTCTTTTTCAATATTCTTACATATTCTAAATAATCTTACATGCTTAAGAATCAAACTCTAATTGTGAAATTAGCAGATTTTTTAAAAGGGCAATTATTTTATTATTTAAAGAAGGAGTGTGGAATGAATCTTCCTAACAAAGACAGGACAACACTGAGCTTTGTCCTAAAATATTTCCCATGTTATCAAATTAAAAATACATCCAAAGAAATGTTCATCATAAATTGAGAATCAGCCCCTCTGAGATTTGACAGCTGTTCTAGCTTCTAGGGCTTGATTCAAATCTTTATGTATTATTTGAAGCTCTCATGTCCCACCAAAAAAACGAATGTATGGAAAATGTCCCAATCAAAAGAAATATGTCAAGTCCCATCTTATGAAAAGATTTAGGCATTTAAAGGTATTTACCACTTGAATGCCACTTCATTCAGTTGACAAACTCTCTATTTAAAATGTTAAGTTTTTCTCCTCATTGCTCATACTAACAGAATTGTGTTTAATCAACCACTATCCTAATTTTAACATAGATTTGTTATGACCAGTATCTACATCTGGACTCCTGGTTTATGTCAACAGCATATTAACTTGTAGAGAAAGGAGGTTTCTATCTAGAGAGCCACATTTCCTTACACAAAACATGCAGTAGTTTCAGTCAACATTTTAAGCATTTAAACTTATAAATACATATTACCTCACTGAGTAATCTCCTTACTGAGAGTCTCCATTCCTCATAACAACATAACCCTCAAAAGGTAAATATTAACATATTCAGAATTACATTTTAATAGAAGTAGCAGAACTGCCAAATGTCATGTTCAATTCACAGAGATTTTTAAGGTCTATTTTTTAATATATTAAGAGAAAGCCAAGAACCTTACCCTTTCTAACCAAATATCCTGTAGAGAACTGCAGGCTTGTACAGCTACAAGAAGAAGTAACATAGTTAATTCCGTATAACTAGAGAAAAAAAACACAAAACTTTTACTTCTAATGGGAGGTAGAACTCCTTGTCAGCATCACTGAATTGTTTTAGAAAGCATTCCTCTATGAGGATATTGTGGGCAAAGAAAATTGAAATGTTGGCTTTGATAAATTCAGAATTTCCATGATTTGTACACTTCAACTAGGAACAGAGTATCAGATTTTAATTTGCCACATATTACCATAGTTTTCTCAGTTTATTCTGAAAGTTTAAAGTGCAAAATTCAGCATAACTGTTAGAATTTTAGTTTGTTATTTAAAAATAAATACTAAGTTGTAATCTTTTTAAAATGATGATTACTTTTTTATTTATATATATTTATTTTTATTTTTATTTTTTAAAAAAATTTTTTTTTCAACGTTTTTTATTTTTGGGACAGAGAGAGACAGAGCATGAACGGGGGAGGGGCAGAGAGAGAGGGAGACACAGAATCGGAAACAGGCTCCAGGCTCCGAGCCATCAGCCCAGAGCCTGACGCGGGGCTCGAACTCACAGACCGCGAGATCGTGACCTGGCTGAAGTCGGACGCTTAACCGACTGCGCCACCCAGGCGCCCCTATATATATTTATTTTTTAATGTACATCCATATTAATTAACATATGGTGTAATAATGATTTCAGGAGTAGATTCCAGTGATTCATCCCCTATGTATCACACCCAGTGCTAATCCCAACAAGTGTCTTCCTCAATGTCCCTTATACATTTAGCCTACCCTCTTACCCACAACCCCTCCAACAACCCTCAGTTTGTTCTCTGTATTTAAGATTTTCTAATGTTTTGTCCCCCTCCTGTTTTTATATTATTTTTGCTTCCATTCCCTTATGTTCATCTGTTTTGTATCTTAAATTCCTCATATGAGTGAAGTCATATGATATTTGTCTTTCTCTGACTAATTTCACTTAGCATCATACACTCTATTTCCAACCATGTTGTGGCACATGGCAAGATTTCATTATTTTTGATTATGAACGTATACTCTTCCATTGATTATGAAGGAGAGAGGAAGACACAGAGTCCAAAGCAAGCTCTAGGCTGTGAGCTATAAGCACAGAGCCTGACATGGGGCCTGAACCCACAGACTGTGAGATCATGACCTGAGCTAAAGTTAGATGCTCAACCGACTAAACAACCCAAGTGCCCCAGAGTAGGACGTTCTTTAATCTCCAAGTAATTATTGTCTTTCCCATTTTTTCACCCATGGTTGATTCCAAGTTTCATAGCGTTGTGATCTGAAAATATGTACTGTATGATCTTGAACTCTTTGAACTTGTTGAGAGCTGATTTGTGTCCCAGTATGTGATCTATTCTGGAAAATGTTGCATATGGACTCAAGAAGAATATGTATTCCACTGCTTTAGGATGAAATGTTCTGAATATATATGTTAAAACCATCTGGTCCAGTGTGTCATTCACAGCCATTGTTTCCTTGTTGATTTTCTATTTAGATGATCAGTCCATTGCTGTAAGTTGGGCTTAAAGTCCCCTACTATTATGGTATTATTATCAATGAGTTTATGTTTGCGATTAATTGATTTATATGTTTGGGTACCTTCACGTTTTCAGCATAAATGTTTATAATTGTTAAATATTTTTGGTGGATACACCCCTGAAATATGTTATAATGCCCTCCTTCATCTCTTGTTACAGTCTTTATTTTAAAATCTAGATTGTCTGATATAAGTATGGCTACTCTGGTTTTCTTTTGATGAACATTAAGATGATAGATGGTTCTCCAGATCCTTACTTTCAATCTGATGTGCCTTAGGTCTAAAATGGTTCTCTTTTAAGCAGAATGTATATATATTTTGGGTTTTTTATAGATTCTACTACCCTATGTCTTTTTATTGGAGCATTTATTTCATTGACATTTAGAGTGAGTACTGAAAGACATGAATTTATTGCCATTGTGTTGCCTGTAGAATTGAAGTTTCTGGTGGTGTTATCTGATCCTTTCTAAATCTTTGTTGCTTTTGGTCCTCTTTTGTTTTGTTTCATCTTTTCTCCCCTCAGAGAGACCCCCTTAAAATTCCCTGCAGGGCTGGTTTAGTGGTCCTGAGCTACTTTAGATTTTTATCTGTCTGAAAAACTCTTTATCTCTTCTATTTTGAATGACAGCCTCACTAGATAAAGAATTCTTGGCTGCATATTTTTCCAATTCAGCACATTGAATATCTCCTGCCAATCCTTCCTGGCTTGCCAAGTTTCTGTGGATATGTCTACTGTGTGAACCTGATCTGTCTTCCCTTATAGGTTAAGGACTTTTTCCCCTTGTTGCTTTCATAATTCTGTCCTTTCTCGTGTATCTTGTGAATTTGATTATGATATGACTTCTTGATGGTCGGGTTTTTTTTTTTTTTTTTTTTTTTTTTAGGGTGTTTTTTTGTGTTTCTTGTTTTTTTTTTTTTGTTATTTTTTCTTGTTGGTGGGTTTTTTTTTTTTTTTTTTTTTAGTCTAATGGGAGTTCTCTGTGCTTCCTGGATTTTGATGTCTGTGTCTTTCTCCAGGTTAGGAAAGTTTTCCACTTTGATTTGTTCACATAAACCTTCTACCCCTTTTTATCTCTTCATCCTTTGGGTCTCTTATGGTTCAGATGTTATTCCTTTTTAGTGAGTTATTCAGTTTTCTAATTCTTACATCATGCTCTTTTGCCTTAGTTTCTGTCTTTTTTTTTTCTGCTGCATTATTCTCCATAATTTTCTCGTGTATACCGCTGATTCGCTGCTCTGCTTCATCCATCCTTGCCACTGTGGTATCAATTCAAGATTGCATCTCAATTATAGCATTTTTAATTTTGTCCTGACTAGATTTTGCTTCTTTTATTTCCTCAGAAAGGGATTTTATTATTTTTTCAACCCCAGCTAGTATTCTTATTACCGTGATTCTAATTTTTTTTTAACGTTTATTTATTTTTGAGACAGAGAGAGACAGAGCATGAACGGGGGAGGGTCAGAGAGAGAGGGAGACACAGAATCTGAAACAGGCTCCAGGCTCTGAGCAGTCAGCACAGAGCCCGACGCAGGGCTCGAACCCACAAGCTGTGAGATCATGACCTGAGCCGAAGTCGGACGCTCAACTGACTGAGCCACCCAGGCGCCCCCTGTGATTCTAAATTCTAGTTTAGACATCTTGCTTATATCTGTGTTAAGTCCCTCGCTGTCATTTCTTCCTGTTCTTTCTTTTGGGGTGAATTCCTCCATTTTGTCATTTTTGGAGGAAGATAAAGTATTAATAAAATAAAAACTAAATATTAAAATGATTAAAAACAACAAAAAAATCAAATAAAGGAAGCTAGATCCTAGGTATGTTTTTGTCTGGTTGTTGAAAGAAGTTTGATTGAATAGAGAAAAAGGGAATGAAAAGAAAAGAAGAAAAAAGTAAAAGAAGAAAAGTAATAAAACGTTTAAAATTTAAAAAGTTTACACAATAAAATAGAATAAAATGGATTGAAGAAGGTAAAATAGAATAAAAATTAAAAAAAACTAATATAATAAAAATAAAAATTTATATCAAAATGGAAAATAAAAATAAAATTTTTCTCTTTCTGTATCCAAGAATAAGAAAAGGGATGAGAAGAGAAGACAAGAGAAAAGAAGATATGAGAAGAAAAAAAGCAAAGCAAAGCAAAGCAAAGCCTGAATAGTTGGACCAGCAAACAGAATGAAATCCCAATGAGATTACATCCAGTTTCCCCTAGAAGTCAAACTATGAAGTACTTTAGAGTCTGTACACTAAGCAGGCAGAGAGACTTGTGGTCATCCTCTAGGGTTTGTTTGGTGCAGTTGGACAGGGCTTGGTGTAACAGCTCTGTTCTCCACTATTTGGTGCTACTTAGCTTACTGGGGTGAATCAGTGTGGCGCATGTGTGTGTGTATGCACATGCACAGGAGAGGTGAAAATGTCATCACTTGTCTCTAGCATCAGAATTCTGCACTCTCACTGACCAGCAATCAAGTGCCCCTCCTTTGTCTCTGGCTTCTGTCCACTCCCTGCTTCTATACAGTTTGAATCCTAGCCATCAGCCTGCCAGACTTCACTTCCCTCCTGAACTTTGTCTCAGATGGGCTGTATTTCCAGACTCTTCAATTGTGAGGGCCCTGTGGCTTAGACCCACTCTGGCACTCTGGGGGAGTGTCTCACTGAGCAATGTCCATGTGCTGACTTGCCCCCGGGAACATTTGTGTGATCATGCTGCTGTAGAGGCTCAGTGGTTGTGGTGCATGTCAGCTTACCCCAGAATAAGTTCATGTGATCACATAGCAATAGCGGTTCAGGAATTGTGGTAAATAACAACACACAACCAGCACCAGGTTTCACCATACCCTGGTGTCTGTTCCAATACCAGCAATCGTGTTCTCTGGTATCCACTGAAAACTTTCCTGTGGGGAGAAACCCACAGCCTCTACCAAATGCCCTCCTACCGGGGGAACCACTTCTCTCCCTTTGTGGCCTGTGCTCCCCTCAGACCTCACTTCCAGTTCTTGGGGATTTGCCCTTCCCACCAGAGCACTGCCAGCTAATGGACCGTGGAATTTCCACTGCTGCTGTTCCCTGTTTATAGAGTCCTAATGGTATTGAAACCCTCTCATTTCTCATTTCTCCCTTTGTTGTTCAGTCACTTGTGGGTGTTTCCACTTTCTTTTTCTCTCCAGCTACTTTTGGGAGTGTTTTTCCTGTACTTTCCCCCTTTTCTCTGTCCCCTCTCTAAAAATACCACTCCTTACCCTCTGTGGCTTCTTTCTCCCCCAGTTCAACTCTCTGCACCATGAACCTGCCAAGTTCTCTGGCTTAAGTTATGCAGATTGTTGTGTTAATTCTCAGATCAACTTTCTAGGTTTATAAAATGGTTTGACACTGATCTAGATGCATTTCAGGGAGGAGACAAGTAGAAAACTTCCATGCTGCTCAACCATCTTGTCCCCTTCCTCCAATGATGATTACTATTTAACAGATAACAATAAACATTGCTTTTTTATTATGAAATTTAATGTCAAATTGGTTTCCATACAGCACCCAGTACTCATCCCAACAGGTGCCCTCCTCAATACCCATCACCTACCCACCCCTCCCTCCCACCCTCAATAAACCCTCAGTTTGTTCTCAGTTTTTAGGAGTCTCTTATGTTTTGGCTCCCTCTCTCTCTAACCATTTTTTTCCTTCCCCTCCCCCATGCTCTTCTGTTAAGTTTCTCAGGATCCACATAGGAGTGAAAACATATGCAATCCGTCCTTCTCTGTATGACTTATTTAACTTAGCATAACACTCTCCAGTTCCATCCACGTTGCCAGAAAAGGTCATATTTCATTCTTTCTCATTGCCACGTAGTATTCCATTGTGTATATAAACCACAATTTCTTTATCCATTCATCAGTTGATGGACATTTAGGCTCTTTCCATAATTTAGCTATTGTTGAGAGTGCTGCATTGCCCCTACGCATCAGTACTCCTGTATCTCTTGGGTAAATTCCTAGCAGTGCTATTGCTGGGTCATAGGGTAGGTTTATTTTTGATTGTTTGAGGAAACTCCACAGTGTTTTCCAGAGTGGCTGCACCAGTTTGCATTCCCACCAAGAGTGCAAGAATGTTCCATTTCTCCACATCTTCTCCAGCATCTATAGTCTCCTGTTTTGTTCATTTTAGCCACTCTGACTGGTGTGAGGTGATATCTGAGTGTGGTTTTGATTTGTATTTCCCTGATGAGGAACAACATTGAGCATCTTTTTATGTGCCTGTTGGCCATCTGGCTGTCTTTAAAGAAGTGTCTATTCATGTTTTCTGCCCATCTCTTCACTGGGTTATTTGTTTTTCGGGTGTGGAGTTTGGTGAGCTCCTTATAGATTTTGGATACTAGCCCTTTGTCTGATATGTCATTTGCATATATCTTTTCCCATTCCTTTGGTTGCCTTTTAGTTTTGTTGATTGTTTCCTTTGCTGTGAAGAAGCTTTTTATCTTCATGAGGTCCCAATAGTTCATTTTTGCTTTTAATTCCCTTGCCTTTGGGGATGTGTCGAGTAAGAAGTTGCTGAGGCTGAGATCAGAGAGGTTTTTCCCTGCTTTCTCCTCTAGGGTTTTGATGGCTTCCTGTCTCACATTCAGGTCCTTTATCCATTTAAACATTGCTTTTTACAATGAAGTCCCTTTGTTTATCCTTATGTTTTGTTTCTCGTTCCCATGACTTCATGCTGCACAGTCTTGGAAGGCATCTACTTATTGGGGGAACTCATTTGTCAAACACTAAAAATATCAGGAAGCTATCCTGTAGTTTGATATACTTACAGAAGGAACTATAATTCCAGAGGGCATAAGATTTCATGGATGCAATGGTTGTTTCTATTAATGGTCTAAAAAGCCATGTATCTTTGCTATGGTGCTTGGAAAGAGATTATGACAAAAATGAAATAAGCTTCCCACTATTTACACACCCATGTTTCTCTGTCATGATCTTTCTTCCTTTTTTTATAAAAAATCGTGTGTATGTATACATGATCTGAGTCAAATATGATTTTTAGGCTAACTATACAAGATGAATGTTTCTGAGCCATACTGAGGTATTTAGATCACTTAGCTATATTATGCCATTTGTCTGTTTCAAGTGTTAGAGGGTGGTAAAAATAAGAACTTCCTTAGAAATCAGGGAACAATTTACTGGGCCACCAAAATTGAGTAAATTGAGGTAACTAGAAAGGTTTTGGTTAATGTCTCCCATAAAGATGACAAAAATTTTTCTTTGATGAATTCTTTTAGATTAAGCATTGCCCTCCTTATACACTTGTCATTGAAAATGCTGATTTTAACACATTGAATTCTTAACACCATATTTTTAATATGTTCTTTGGGTAAACTTGGGCATGGGGGGAAAATATATAAAATGTGTAAGCATGGAGAAAGATGCTTAGGAAGTGTTAAGGATTTCAAAGACAAGCATTCAGGATTTCATGACCTTGACATTGGTCCCATTAGAAGGATTCACTAACAGCCCTTCAACAACCTTTGGTATGAAAACATCATTAAATTCAGAAATAGCAAAACTTTGGAAGCAAAAATTGGGTAAGATATTTGGAATTGGTCTCATTGGTTCCTCCCCAAAGTGTTAGTTTTACTATTGATGCAGTTATAGTTTGAGAGTGTAACGTTATAAGGGCTGTCTGGGACCTTCTTTTGCTTTTGGCTCTTTTCCTTTCCAGATTATTTTGGATCTGTGTATATGAAAGAAAATCAAATGATTATGATATTATAAACCATGGGCCTCCATAAACATTTAGCATAGAATAGTAATGTAAAGAAAGGAAGAAATACTGGATATAATTGTGGTGTGCAAAAGAGTGACTATACAAGATGTGCATGGGAACTGAAATCTAAGCCAAACAGTGCTCCCAAACACCATGATGATTTGCCTGGAGGAAGATGTATAATTTTCTAATTCACAATGTACAAGTATTTTAACCAGAAGACAACATTAGACTAAAACGGACACTTTTAAAAATAATTTTATAAAAATATTAGCTGGACTAGAGATGGCCCTGATCAAATATATTATCTCTAAAATTCTTCTGAGGACAGTTTACAAATAAATTGGGGAGGAAGTGAGTTGGAAGGCAAAGAAACCATTCAGGAGTATTGTAATAATCCAAGTATGAGTTGCTAAGAATTTGGAGTTGGGGAGTGTCATGAACAAGCCATGAGCAATTGAAAACTGGCATTGAGAAGGAATGACTCAATACCAGGAAGATAGGTTACTGGAAAGGAATAGACTGAATTCCTATACCATCATAAGGAGGTAGTCAGAAGATCAGCTGCTTTAAAGAGTAGTTGTGATGATCATATAGTAGTGCTGCCTGGCAATGAGACAGAGAAGCCAAACACATTTATCTTTTCCCCAGTCTAGATTCTAGGATATTCACAGCTGAATTTACCATTTCAAATTACACATTTCATGTCCATACTACAATTCTGTTCTTCCTCAAAATCAGGAGATCTTAATCTTGAATCCATGGAAAGATCTCAGTAAACATGCAAACTCTTGAAATTGTGGACAAAATGTTAACAGATTTTTATTGCTAATTCAATATTTAGCTGTCATGATTTAGAATTGTTTTTATTATAAACTGTATTCAATTTTGGGGGGAGGATGAGTAAGAGACATAAAGAGATGAATATATATACATAGATAATAGATTATAGATAGATATGTAGATATAGATAGATGATATATAAATAGATAGATAGATAGATAGACTTTTACAGCATTTGGAAGTAAGTAAATAGACTTTGCGTCATCATTTCAAGGATGAAACAAATTAGAAAAAGTTCAACTAAATACAGACTCAATACTCAGAAATTTAGGTTAAGCAGTGGGGGATGGAAAAGATGAAAATCCTAAAAAAATGTTTACAAGTTTCATAACCTATCATAGAGGAGTAATTCCATATCAGCAACAGAGCAAAAATTTGACCAGTGTTCTGAGAAGAAAGAATTCCTGAACTCCTATAACCTATTGTGTGTAAGTAAACAAGATTTGACAAGATGTGTGCAAAATGTACACAGAGGAACAAGGACAGCCTCTTCACCACGCCCCTGAAGACTATGGCAGATAAGATTGCTGGTTAAAATATGAAGAAATGGGTTTTGAGAGATGTTACAAAGGAATAAACCTGAATTTTAATTGACTTGAAGGACTGAAAGGACATGGGGGAATCAACAATTACTATATTTTGAGCCTAGGTCAACAGTTACTACATTTTGAGCTGAATGATGGTATCATAAAGGAAATAGGGAATCATTTATCTATTCAGGTATTTATTTAAAAACTAGTACTGGCAAAGCACTGTGTTCACTGGTACATTGATGAATAAGCCATGACCCCTGTTGTCAAATATTTTTTTTTTAATTTGAGATTTTTTTCCTAAGAGAAGGAATACCATTAGATAGACATTCTATTGCTTATTACAAGATTAAGATTAGACAAAGATGAAAGAAGGAAAAAAGCTCTAGGATAATTTGCCTAATAATCAAAAGATAATCTGTCCAAATAAATGCATTAGACATGTAAAAATTGGCTTGTTAAAATGGTCATTTTACCTCTAATTTGTATAAGACTGTCCCCTAATACATCTTTATCTGAGCCCAACATGCCTTTGCTTTCACAAGTTTAACTGGCTGAAAAATACCACAGTTTAACAAATTAAAATGCTGTTACTTATTTTGGGGGAGGTGAGACAGACAACCTTCTAGCACCTTTAAACAATATTAATTACTTTTTGGTGGCATTCAATAATAAAAATTACTAGGCAAATAAATTTGTGGCATTTCAATATCACATTCATTAAAAAGAAGAAATGGAGCTTTATTATTATTTGAACCAGACCAGATTGAGCTAATCTTCTTCAAGCCCTCTCACATATTTCTGTTGAAGGTGAACTGTGGAGATCCTGTTTTTACATTCCTTACAATTTGTGATGAGGTTTCAAAACACTTATACTTGTGTTTCAAACTTGCAGCATTGACACAATTTTTTTTCCTTTCTCTTTTTTAATTTTTTTAATATGTATTTATTTTTGAGAGAGACAGAGACAGAGTGCGAGTGGGTTAGGGGCAGAGAGAGGGGGAGTCACAGAATCCAAACAGGCTCCAGGCTCCGAGCTGTCAGCACAGATCCCGACGCGGGGTTCGAACTCACGGGCCATGAGATCATGACCCAAGCCGAAGTCAGACGCTCAACCGACTGAGCCACCCAGGAGCCCCAGACAACCTTTTATCTTTAAATAACTTCAAAGTCATTTAAACAATAAGTTATATTTTCTGGTGGAATGCTGATACATTCACATATATGTATGAAGCAACTAATTTGGGCTTTGAGGAATGTATTTTAGAATTAAGTTTATTTAATTATTGCCTGGGTGATAAGATTTATGAAAATACAGAAGCTTTTAATTTTCTTTCTCTTTGTTCCTTGAAAAACCGGTTGAGAAGAATTTGCTTCTACAGACATGAACTTAATTTGTTAATTAATTATACAAGCACTTATTGAAGACTTACAATACACCAAAAATTTTTGGTTGGGGGATAAATATAGAGGTAAAATGCACAAGATCTTTTTAAGAAAACTCAAAGTCTAGCTTTACAATGAGAATTCAAATTACATTTATTGGAGGCTGGGAAGATGGAGTAGTAGGAGGAGTCTAAACTCACCTTGTCCCACTGATACAACTAGATAACACTCACATCAGTGTAAATAACCCAGAAAATGACCCGAAGACTGGCAGAACAAACACAACTAAAGATAGAGAAAAGGTAACAATAAAGAAAGTAGTAAGAAGGTTGAAGATTGTGCCTACTGGGGAGGAAGCCAGTGGCTCAGAGAAGGGTGAAAGACTATCACACCATGGAATCCATGGAGAAGACAAATCTCCATTACATTTGACTTTGTGTTTTTTGTCATTCATCTTTTTATTTATCTTCTATTTTAAGTGTTCAATTCCACTTAGTTAACATACACTGATATATTAGTTTCAGGTGTACAATATGGTAATTTAACATTTCCATACATCACCCTGTGGTCATCACAACAATTACACTCCTTAATCTCTATCATCTATTTACTCATTCCCCTACCCACCTCCCTTCTGGTAACCATCAGTGTGTTTTCTATAGTTATAAAACTATCTCTCGGTGTTTCTCTCTCTTTCTCTGTCTCTCTCTCTTTTCCCTTTGCTGGTTTGTTTTGTTTCTTAAATTCCACATATGAGTGAAATCATATGGTATCTGTCTTTCTCTGACTGACTTTTCTCATTTAGCATAATACTTTCTAGCTCCATTCATGTCATTCCAAATGGAAAGATTTCATTTTTTATGGCTCAGTAATATCCAGTGTGTGTGTGACTACTTTATCCATTCATCAGTGTGTATGTGTGAATATAAACATAAATATAAACAATATAGATATAAATATAAGCCACATTCTTTTTCATTTATCAGTTGATGAACACATGGGCTGTTTCCATAGTTTAGCTGTAGATAAAGTTGCTATAAATATTGGGGTGCATGTACTCCTCCCATTCAGTATTTTTGTATCCTTTGGGTAACTACCTAGTAGTGCAATTGCTGGATCATAGGGTATTTCTATTTTAACAATTTGAGGAGCCTCCATACTATTTGCCAAAGTAGCCGCATCACCTTACACCCCCCCCCAACATTGCAAGAGAGTTCCCCTTTCTCCACATCCTTGCAAATACCTGTTGTTTGTGTTGTTGATTTTAGCTATTGTGACATGTGTGAGATCATATCTAATAGTTTTTATTTGTAGTTCTCTGATTATCAGTGACGTTGAGCATCTTTTTATATAAATGTTGGACATATATATGTCTTATCTGGAAAAATATCTAGTCAAGTCTTTTGCCCATATTTGAATGGAATTGTTCCTTTTATGGGTGTTGAGTTGTATAAGTTATTTATAAATCTTGTCATTTACAAATATCTTCACCCATACCATTAAATGAGTTTTAATTTTATTAGTTGTTTCCTTTGATGTACAGAAGCTTTTTATTTTGATGAAGTCCCAATAGTTCATTTGGACTTTTTTTTCCCTTCAATTTTAAAAAATGTTGCTATGGTCAATGTCAAAGAGTTATAGCCTGTGCTCTCCTTTAGGATTCTGATGATTTCCTGTCTCACACTTCTGTCTTTCATCCATTTTAAATTTATTTTTGTGGGGCGTCTGGGTGGCGCAGTCGGTTAAGCGTCCAACTTCAGCCAGGTCACGATCTCGCGGTCTGTGAGTTCGAGCCCCGCGTCGGGCTCTGGGTTGATGGCTCGGAGCCTGGAGCCTGTTTCCGATTCTGTGTCTCCCTCTCTCTCTGCCCCTCCCCCGTTCATGCTCTGTCTCTCTCTGTCCCAAAAATAAATAAAAAACGTTGAAAAAAAAATTAAAAAAAAAAATAAATTTATTTTTGTGTATGGTGTAAGAAAGTGGTCCAGTTTCACTTTTTTTGCATGTTGCTGTCCAGTTTTCCCAGTGTTATTTGTTGCAGGGGCTTTTTCACATTAGATATTCTTTACTGTTTTGTGGAATATTAATTGACCATACAGTTGTGGGTTCATTTCTGGGTTTTCTGTTCTGTTCCTTAGCTCTATGTGTTTATTTTTTTGTCAGCACCATACACTACAGCTGTGTTTTTTTATCACTACAGTTTTGTAATATAACTCGAAGTCTGGAATTGCCATGCCTCCAGCTTTGCTTTCTTTTTCAAGATTTCTTTGGCTATTCAGAGTCTTTTGTGGTTACATACACATTTTAGGATTGTTTGCTCTAGTTCTGTGAAAAATACTGTTGGTCTTTTGAAAGGGATTTCATAAATATGTAGATTACTTTGAGTAATATAGGCATTTTAATAATATTTTTTCTTCTAATCCATGAGCATGGAATGTCTTTCCATTCCTTTGTATCATGTTCAATTTCTATCATCAGGGTTTCATAGTTTTCAGAATACACGTCTTTCACCTCTTTAGTTAGGTTTATTCCTAGGTATCTTATGGTTTTTGGTGCAATTATAAATGGGATTAATTTCTTAATTTCTCTTTCTGCTGCTTCATTGTTGGTATATAGAAATGGAACAGATTTCTGTACGTTGATTTTGTATTCTGTGACTTTACTAAATTTATTTATCAGTTCTAGCAGATTTTTTGTAGAGTTTTTCAGGTATTTTATACAGAGTATAATATCATCTGTAAATAGTGAAAGTTTTACTACTTACTTACTGATTTGGATGGTTTTTTGATTTATTTCTGTTGTCTGATTGTTGAGATTAGAATTTCCAGTACTATGTTGAATTAAAATAATGAGAGTGGGCATCCCTATCTTGTTCCTGACTCTAGTGGAAAAACTCTCAGTCTTTCCCCATTTAGGTTGATAGTGGCTGTAGGTTTTCATAGATAGCCTCTATTATGTCGAGGTGTTTCCTTCTTCTATTTTTTTAATATGAAATTTATTATCAAATTGGTTTCCAATACAACACCCAGTGCTTATCCCAACAGGTGTTCTCCTCAATGCCCATCACCCACTTTCCCCTCCCTCCGACGCCCCATCAACCCTCAGTTTGTTCTCAGTTTTTAAGAGTCTCTTATGGTTTACCTCCCTCCTTCTCTAACTTTTTTTTCCTTCCCCTCCCCCATGGTCTTAAATTTCTCAGGATCCACATAGAGTGAAAACATATGGTATCTGTCTTTCTCTGTATGACTTATTTCACTTAGCATAACACTCTCTAGTTCCATCCACGTTGCTACAAAAGGTGATATTTCATTGTTTCTCATTGCCAAGTAGTATTCCATTGTGTATATAAACCACAATTTCTTTATCCATTCACCAGTTGATGGACATTTAGGCTCTGTCCATAATTTGGCTATTGTTGAAAGTGCTGCTATAAATGTTGGGGTACAAGTGCCCCTATGCATCATCACTCCTGTATCCCTTGGGTAAATTCCTAGCAGTGTTATTGCTGGGTCATAGGGTGGATCCATTTTTAATTTTTTGAGGAACTTCCACAGTGTTTTCCAAAATAGTAGCAAATGTAACACAACAATACATTAAATACATACAATACATTAAAAAAAAGGAAGGAAGGAAGGAAGGAAGGAAGGAAGGAAGGAAGGAAACACCTCCCTTTTAAACCTACTTTCTTGAGGGCTTTCGTCATGAATGGATGTTGTATTTGTCAAATGCTTCTTCTGCATCTATTGAAAAGATCATGTGGTTCTTATCATTTCTTTTTCTCATATGACATATCACGTTGATCGAATTGCAAACACTGAACCATCCTTGCAATCCAAGAATAAATCCCACTTGATCATACTTAATGATTTTTTAAATGTATTGTTGTATTACATTTGCTAGTATTTTATTGAGGATTTTTGTATCTATTCTCATTAGATTTATTGCCTGTAGTTCTCCTTTTTGGTGGTTTCTTTATTTGGTTTTGGTATCAGGGTAATGCTGGTCTCATAGAATGAATTGTTAAGTTTTCCTTACCTTTCTATTTTTTGAAATAGTTTGATAAGTATAGGTGTTTACTCTTCTTTAAAAGTTTGGTAGAATTATCCTGGGAAGCCATCTGGCCCTGGACTTTTGTTTGTTGGGATTTTTTGACTACTGATTCAGTTTCTTTGCAGGTTATTACTCTGTTCAAGTTTTGTATTTTTTTCCTGCTTCAGTTTTGGTAATTTATGTTTCTAAGAAATATATAATTATCATTTTCTCTAGGTTGTCCAAAGAGTTGGCATACAGTTTTCCATAATATTCTTTTATAATTGTTTGTATTTTTTTGTTTGCTTCTTATTTATCCTGTCACATTTGTGATTTTTAGGTCTTCGGTTTTCTTTTTGATAAGCCTGTTTAGATTTTGATCAATTTTATTAATTTTTTCAAAGAAACAACTCCGGGTTTCATTGATTCATTCTATTGGTTTTGTTATTGTTGTTTTGCTTTTGTTTTGTTTTTGTTTTTGTTTATTTTTTAGTTCCTAAATTATTTAGTTCTGCTCTAATCTTTATAATTTCCTCCCCTAGTCTGACTTTAGGCCTGATTTGGTGTTCTTTTTTTTTTAGCTCCTTTGGGTGTAAGGTTCAGTTGCTTATTTCAGGTTTTTCTTGCTTCTTGAGGTAGACCTATACTGCTAAATGATTCCTTCTCATGACCTCTTCTGTTGCGTTCCAAAGGTAATGGATCATTCTGTTTTAATTTTCATTGTTTCCATGCAATCTTTTGTTATCTGGTTGACCCATTTGTTGTTTAGTAGCTTGAACTTTAATTTTCATTTATCAGTGGTTTTTCCATATTTTTTGTTGTGGTTGATTTCTACTTTCATAGCATTGTGGTCAGAAAAGGTGCATGGTATGAATTCAGTCTTCTTGTATTTGTTGAGGCCTATATTGAGGCTTAATGTGTGATCTATTCTGGAGAACGTTTTATGTGGATGTGAAAAGAATGTGCATTCTGCTGTTTTAAGATGGAATGTTCTGAATATAACTGTTAAGTTCATCTGTTCCACTGTGTCATTCAAAGATTTTTTTTTTCCTGGTAGATTTTCTGTTTAGATAATCTGTCAATTGATGTCAGTGGGGTGTTAATGCTGCTACTATTATTGTATTATTATCCATTAATTTTGTAAGGTTTGTTCTTGCTTGTTTCATATATTTGGATGCTTCCATGTTGGTTCCATAAATATTTAGAATTGTTATATCTTCTTCTTGGGTTGTCCACTTCATTATTATACAGGGCCTTTATTTGTCACTTGTTACAATGTTTGTTTTAAAATCTAGTTTGTTAGAATTCTCCAGGGAAGCCATCTGGTCCTGCACTTTTATTTGTTGGGAGATTTTTGATAATTGATTCAATGTCTTCACTGGTTATGGGTCTGTACAAATTTTCAATTCTTCCTATTTGAGTTTTGGAAGTGTGTGGTGCTTAAGAATTTGTCCATTTCTTCCAGGTTGTCCAGTTTGTTGGCATATAATTTTTCACAGTATTCCCTGATAATTGCTTCTATTTCTGAGGGATTGGTTTTAATAATTCCATTTTCAATCATGATTTTATATGTTTGGGTCCTCGCCCTTTTATTTTTGAGAAGCCTGGCTAGAGGTTTAACAATTTTGTTTATTTTTTCAAAAAACCAACTCTTGCTTTCATCGATCTGCTCTACTGTTATTTTTTTTTATTCTATTTTATTTATTTCTGCTCTGATCTTTGTTATTTCTCTTCTTCTGCTGGGTTTGGACATTTAAAGCAGAGATAATACCTATTCTTCTCAAGCTGTTCCAAAAAATAAAAAGGGAAGGAAAACTTCCAGACTCATTCTATGAAGCGAGCATTACTTTGATTCCTAAATCAGACAGAGACCCAGTAAAAAAAAAGAGAACCAAAGGCCAATATCTCTGATGAATATAGATGCAAAAATTCTCAACAAGATACTAGCAAATCAAATAAAACAGCATATAAAAAGAATTATTCACCATGATCAGGTGGAATTCATTCCTGGGCTGCAGAGCTGGTTCAATATTCACAAACCAATTAATGTGATACATCACATTAATAAAAGAAAAGATAAGAACTATATGATCCTGGCAATCGATGCAAAAAAGCATTTGGCAAAATTCAGCATGCTTTATTAATAAAACTGTAAAAATACAGGACAGAAGGAACATACCTAAACATCATAAAAATCATTTATGAAAAGCCCACAGCTAATATCATCCTCAATGGGGAAAAACTGAGAGCTTTACCCCTGAGATCAGGAACATGGCAGGGATGTCCACTCTCACTGCTGTTGTTTAACATAGTGTTGAAAGTGCTAGCATCAGCATCAGACAACAAAAGGAAATCAAAGGCATCAAAATTGGCAAAGATGAAGTCAAGCTTTCACTTTTTGCAGATGACACGATATTATACATGCAAAACCAGATAGACTCCACCAACCATCTGCTAGAACTGATACATGAATTCAACAAAGTCACAGGATACAAAATTAATGCACAGAAATCAGTTGCATTCTTCTACACTAACAATGAAGCAACAGAAAGACAAATAAAGAAACTGATCCCATTCACAATTGCACCAGGAATCATAAAATACCTAGGAATAAACCTAACCAAAGATGTAAAAGATCTGTATGCTGAAAACTATAGAAAGCTTACGAAAGAAATTGAAGAAGATACAAAGAAATGGAAAAACATTCCATGCTCATGGATGAGAAGAATAAATATTGTTAAAATGTCAATACTTCCCAAAGAAATCTACACATTCAATGCAATCCCAATCAAAATTACACCAGCATTCTTCTCAAAGCTAAAACAAGCAATCCTAAAATTTGTATGGAATCACAAAAGACCCCGAATAACCAAAGTAATATTGAAGAAGAAGACCAAAGTGGGAGGCATCACTATCCCAGACATTAGCCTCTACTACAAAGCTGTAATCATCCAGACAGCATGGTATTGGCACAAAAACAGACACATAGACCAATGGAATAGAATAGAGATTACAGAACTCGACCCACAAAAGTATGGCCAACTAATCTTTGACAAAGTGGGAAAGAATATCCAATGGAAAAAAGACAGTCTCTTTAACAAATGGTGCTGGGAGAAATGGACAGTAACAGGCAGAAGAATGAATCTAGACTACTTTCTCACACCATTTACAAAAGTAAACTCAGAATGGATGAAGGACCTGAATGTGAGACAGGAAACCATCAAAATCCTAGAGAAGAAAGAAGGAAAAAACCTCTCTGACCTCAGCAGCAGGAATTTCTTACTTGACACATCCCCAAAGGCAAGGGAATTAAAAGCAAAAAATGGACTATTGGGACCTCATGAAGGTAAAGAGCATCTGCACTACATAGGAAACAATCAACAAAACTAAAAGGCAACTGGTGGGATGGGAAAAGATATTTGCAAACGGCATATCGAACAAAGGGCTAGTATACAAAATGTATAAAGAGCTCACCAAACTCCACACCTAAAAAAACAAATAATCCAGTGAAGAAATGGGCAGAAGACATGAATAGACACTTCTCTAACGAAGACATCCAGATGGCCAACTGGCACGTGAAAAGATGCTCAACATCAATCCTCATCAGGGAATACAGATGAAAACCACACTGAGATACCACCTCATGCCAGTCAGAGTGGCTAAAATGAATAAATCAATAGACTATAGATGCTGGAGAAGATGTGGAGAAACGGAACCCTCTTGCACTGTTGGTGGGAATGCAAACTGCTGCAGCCACTCTCGAAAACAGTGTGGAGGTTCCTGAAAAAATTGAAAATAGATCTACCCTATGACCCAGCAATAGCACTGCTAGGAATTTACCCAAGGGATACAGGAGTGCTGATGCATAGGGGCACTTGTACCCCAATGTTTATAGCAGCACTTTCAACAATAGCCAAACTATGGAAAGAGCATAAATGTCCATCAACTGATGAATGGAAAGAGAAATTGTGGTTTATATACACAATGGAATACTGCTTGGCAATGAGAAAGAATGCAATCTGGCCATTTGCAGCAATGTGAATGGAACTGGAGGGTATTATGCTAAGTGAAATAATCCAGACAAAGACAGATACCATATGTTTTCACGCATGTGGATTCTAAGAAACTCAATAGAAGACCGGGGGTGCAGAGAGGAAGGCAGGAAAAACGTTACAGAGAGGGAAGGAGGCAAACCATAAGAGATTCTTAAATACTGAGAACAAACTGAGGGTTGATGGGGGGTGGGAGTGAGGGGAAAGTTGGTGATGGACATTAAGGATGGCCCCAGCTGGGATGAGCACTGGTATTGGAAACCAATTTGATAATAAATTTCATATAAAAAATAAAAAATAAAATCTAGTTTGTATGAGGTACCTCGGTGTCTTAGTTAAATGTCAGACTTCAGATTAGATCATGATCTCATGGCTTGTGGGTTCAAGGCCCGCATCAGGCAATGTGCTGACAGATCAGAACCTGGAGCCTGCTTCAGATGCTGTGTATCCCTCTCTTTCTCTGCCCCTACCCCACTCACACTTTCTCTCTCTCTGTCTCTCAAAAATCAATAAACATTAAAAAAAAATAAAGTCTAGTGAGTCTGATATAAGTATTGCTACTCTGGCTTTCTTTTGAAATCCATTTATATGATAAATATTTCTCCATACCTTCAGTTTCAATATTTAGGTTTCTTTAGGTATAAAATGAGTCTATTGTAGATAACATATAGATGGATCTTCTTTTTTATACATTCTAACACCCTATGACTCTTGATTAGAGTTTTTAGTCCATTTATGTTCAAAGTAATTACTGATAGATATGTTTTTATTGTGATTTTATTACTCATTTTGTGGTTGTTTTTTGAGATTTTTTTTCTGATTTTTTCTTGTCTTTTACTGTTTCATGTTTCATTTTCTTTCGTGATATATTTGAATTTCTTTCTCTTTATTCTTTGCATGTTTGTTAGTGGTTTTTGATATATGGTTACCATTAGGGTGTATATAAACTTTTCTGCCTATAGCAGTATATATTAAGTTGATCCTTGTTTAATTGTGAGCCCATTATTTTCTCCACTCTTCCTAATGTTTTAGGTATATGTTATTTTAATTTATATCTTTTATGTGTTTGTGTGTGTGTGTGTGAGTTCCTTGACTGATTTTTTACAGAAATATTCATTTATACTGCTTTTGTGTTTCTTGTCTTTGGACTGTAACTTCTGTATCCTTTATACTCAAAGTGCTCCTTTTAATATTTTTGCAGGGCTGGTGTAGTGTTCACAGACTCCACTGGTTTTTATTTTTCTGGGAAATTCTTTATCTCTCCTTTTCTAAATTACAGCAGTGCTGGATAGAGTATCCATGGCTGCAGTTTTCTCCCACTCAGGACTTTGAATATATCATGCCACTCCCTTCTGTTTTGCCAAATTTGTGTTGAAAAATTTCCTGCTAGTCCTATAGAGTTTCCCTTGTAAGTTAAGGATATTTTTTTTTTTTTTTTGCTATTAAGATGGGTTTCTTCTTTATCATTATATGTTGTAAATTTTATTACAATATATCTTGTAGTGGGCCTGATTTTATTGATTTTTTTTGGGAGTTCTCCTTGCTTCCCATATCTGGTGTATGTTTCTTTTCCCATATTAGGGATGATTTCAGCTATTATTTTTTCAAATAAATTTTTTGCTCCCTTTTCTACCTCTTTTTCTTCTGGGTACCCTAAAATATGAATGTTAGTACATTTGATGGAATCATTGCATTTTCTAAGTCAATTTTTGTATTTCTTCTTTCTATGTTTTGTTTACATTCCTTGCTTTCTATTAATTTTCTTCTAGGTCATTAATTCATTCCGCTACTTCTCTCAGCCTGCTATTCATTGTATCAAGCGTATTTCCAAAGTTATTTATTGCATTTTTCATCTCTGATTGATTTTTTTAAGTTTACTCATTTATTTTGAGAAGCAGAGAGAGCACACGTGAGTGGGGAAGAGATAGAGAGAGAGAGGGAGGGAGAGAATCCCAAGCAGTCTCCACTCTGTCAGTGCAGAGCCCAACGCAGGGCTTGAGCTCATGAACAGTGAGTTAAGACCTAAACTGAAGTCAAGAGTCAGACACTTAACCAGCTGAGCCAGGTGCCCCTGATTGATTCTTTTTTAACTCTTTTATCTCTGTAGTAAAAGTCTCACTGATGTCTTCCATTCTTTCTCAATCCCAGTGAGAGTTCTATGATTGTTGCTTTAAATTCTCCATCAGCCATGTTTATCTGTTTCACTTAGATATCTGGCTGTGATGTTATATTGTTCTTTCATTTGGGTAAATTCCTCTGACTTCTCATTTTGTCTAAGTCTCTGCTTTTTTCTCTGCATTAGAAAAGCCAGTTATGTCTCCTACTTCTCAATGTAAAGGCCGTATGAAGAAGATGTCATGTAGTACCCAAGGCTTGACACTTCAGACAGTGTCTCTAGTGTGTGTTCTGAGTGGCTTCTACTGTTATATTCTCATTTCTCTATGCTTCAGATCAGTTATCTGCAGAGACTCTCCTTGCCTGCTGTGGGCTGTTTGGTGCCTGGCCTAAATGTCATGAGCTGTAACTAGTTGTGCTCTGTTCTTGTGAAATGAGACTAGACACCACTTCCACCAGAACTGAGGCCCTGAAAAATTCTCTGGTAGGGGACATGGTGTGGGCAGGGGTTTGTGCTGGTTTTCTGGGTGCATGGCCCTCTGCAGTGGGACTGAGATTGAGAAAAACAGTTCCACTGGAGCACAGTGAGGTGGGGCTTAGTGTAAGAAATGGTAGGCATCCAGTGTACCACTGTGATCCTTTCCACGAATGGCTCTGTATTTATGCTGAGCAGGGAGGGAAATGGTGCCCGTCAGTTCCTTTTTTCCTAAAGACATTTCTCTGTGAATGCTGCCTCTCAGGGCACACTCCAAGAAGAGCAAATAATCTCCTTATGGTGTGCCCCAGATGCTATTCAGATCATTGTTTCCATACTGTATGTCCCCTGGTTGTTGGCCTTTTTTCTAAGAGCAATGCAGTGCCCTCCAGGCTGTATCCCAGCCAAGCCCACTTATCTTTGAAATCCAGGCTTTAAGCCTTACTGGTTGCAAGGACTCAAAAAATTTAGCCCCTCTCATTTTCCAAGGCAATGTTTATGGGGAAGCTTTCTTCTTCTGCATTCCTCTGTGTGCTCCTCTCTGTCTCCCTTCTCTGTGTCCATGGCTTCCTCCCCTCTATAGCAGCCAGGATCCTGTTTTGCCCCTAAAACAGGTCTCTGTACCTACTACCTTATTTGATGTGGCTTCTTTTCTTCCTTTAGCTGTGGAGTTTTTTCTTTCAGTCTTCAGGTAAATTTCTGGTACATTTATGATGATTTGATAGTTATCTAGTTGTATTCATAAGACTAGGTGAGCTTAGGGTCTTTCTACTCCACTGCCATGTTCTTGCCTTCTATTTTGCATATTTTGAGAACCTCCATACTCTCTTCTACAGTGGCTGGATCAGTTTGCACCCCAAACAATCAGGTACAACAGTTCCTTTTCCCCCACATTCTCATCAATGACATTTCTTGTGTGTGTGTGTGTGTGTGTGTGTGTTTTATTTTAGCCATTCTGACAGGTGTGAGGTAATATCCCATGTTTTTCATTTGCATTACCCTGATGATTAGTGATGTTAAGCATTTTTTCATGGCTTTCTTGACCATCTGAATATCTTCTTTGGAGAGTTTTTGCTTTTATATAAAGAAATGGTCTAATGTTGGGTGCTTAATTATTTATAATTTTCATATCTTATTGATGTGTTGACTTTATTATTTTATAATGAACTTCTTTGTCTCTTTTTAACATTTTTTATGTTAACGTTTGTTTTTTCCTGACAAAAGTATATCTACTCATGCTTTTGAGTGGTTACCATTTGCTCAATATATCTTGTTTCATTTTTTCACTCTAAATCTGTGTGTACCTTGAATGTGAAAACAAGTCTTTTAAAGGTAGCATATTGTTTGATTTTTTTATACATTCAGATTCAGCCATTCTATGTCTTAGAATTGAATAATTAATCAGTTTATGTTTAAAGTCATTATTGATAATAAGGACTTACTGGTGCCATTTTGTTATTTGTTTTCTGGGTATTTTACAGATTTGTTTCTCCTTTCTTATTCTGTGTGTGTGTGTGTGTGTGTGTGTGTGTGTGTGTTTTAAGTTGAGTATACTTTGACCTCTTTATTGTGTTCTTTTGTGCAACTTTTACAAGTTTTTCCCTTGTGGTTGCCATGAGACTTATGTAAATATCAAACTTATAGTGCCCTATTTTAAACTCACAACAACTTACATTCAATAGAATTTGTAAATTTTACATTTTAATTTCTCTCACCCTCACATTTTAGGTTACTGTTGTTATAATTTCCAAATTTTGTTTTATATTGTGTAATGAACAATAGATTACTGTAATTATGGTTATTTTTATTTGTTTTTTTTAACTTTTAAACTACAGTTGTGAATAAATTATGCACTCCCCTTAAAATATTGCAGAATGTAACTGGGATTATACATTCACTATTACCAGTGATATTTACACTGAATTTTTATATATTTTTATAATGTTAATTAGTGTTGTTTTACTTGCAATCAAAATAATCTCTATATATCATTTCTTGTAGAACAGGTCTGGTGGTAGTGAACACCATCATTTTCTGTTTGTTAGGGAAAGTCTTTATTTCTCTCTCTCTCTCTCTCTCTCTCTCTCTTTTTTCCTAAAGGACTACTTTGCCAGATGTAGACATCTTGTTTGACAACTTTTTTCCATATTTTGAATATGTCATCCTATTCTCTACTGCCCTGAATTGTTTCTGTTTTTAAGTATATTGATAGTCTTATGGGGATTCACTAGCATGTATATTATTTCTTTTCTCCTTCTGCTTTTAAAATTATTTCTTTGTCTTTTATTTTTGACAATTAATTATAATGTGTGTAGGTGTAGCCCTATTTGGTTCCAACTAATATGGTTTTCCTTGGGCTTCATGGATCTTAATATCCATTTCCCCCCATATTTTGGGAATTAGACATTGCTTTCAATATACTTTTTGCCCCTTTCTCTTTTTCTTCTCTTTCAGGTATCCCCAAAATGTGAAAATTGTTTCTCTTGACTGTGTTCCACAATACTCCTAGATATGCTTTACTCTTTTTTTTTTCTTCTACTAGGTGAAATTCTATATACTATCTTACAGGTCGTTGATTCTTTCTAATGCATGATCAAGTCTACTTTAGAAACTCTTCCGACTTCCTCAGTTCAGTTATATTTTTCAACTCTAGAATTTCTGTAAGTTTCATGTGTGTGTGTGTATGTGTGTGTGTGTGTGTGTGTGTGTGTGTTTCTTTTTGATGGTTGCTATCTCCTTCTTGAACTTGTTTAATTTATACATTGTTTTCCTAATTTCATTTAATTGTCTGCATTTTATTGTAGTTAACTAACCTTTCTTAATAGGATTGTTCTAAATTCGTCCATAGTTCATAGATTCTTCATTTAATCAAGGTAAGTTAGTAGAGTTCTGTTTGTGTCTTTTTGTAGTGTCATTAATTGCCTGATTTTTTGTTATCCTTGATATATGAGCATTTGATTAATTCACCCTTTTTCTAGGCTACATGTTTGTTTGGCAGAGACAGTCCTTCACCAGTCAGCTCCGTAGGGTTTTTAGGAGTATTGATAATATCCTTGGGTATATGAGATCTACTATTATGGTATATTTTTGTATTAAGTAGCTGAGCTTTGAGAGTGGGAATCTAGGGTGTACCCTTGGCTAAGAATGGTTGGATAAGGCTGCTGGCTTTGTTTCCTACCCAGATGAGGTTGTAGGGTAGGTGACACGATTGTCTGCTTCCTCTGATAAGACTTACTAGATGGTAAAGACTGGGTACTATATTTAGTAGTAGGTAGGGGATGAGCCAAGATGACTGAACAGCATGGAAGTTTTTTGTATGTCTCACATCCATGAAATACAGGTAAACCAACCTGCACACCTAGAAAACTAATTAGAGGATTGACACAACAATCTGCATGACCTGAACCACAGAATTCAGCAGGTACACAGCACGGAGAGCTGAACTTGGGGAGCAAGAGCAGCAGGAAGGGAGGTGGTTCTTCGGGCAGAGGACAGAGATGGGGAGGGAGGACATGGGAAAAGCACCTCTCCCCAAAAGCAGCTGGAGAGAAAGTGGAAAATTGGAAACAGCCACAGGGAATAAACTAAAAAGGGATAAAGGAGAAAAGAGAGGGTTTAAATTTCATTAAGACTGTAAACAAGGAGAGCACAAAGGCTGCAACTACACATCTCTATACCTGGCGGTGCTCTGGTGGGAAGGGTGAATCCCTAGAAACAGAGTGGGGTCTGGAGGTTCTCAGGCCACACGGGGAAAAGTGGTTCCACTGTTGGAAGGACATTTGGCAGAGACTGTTGAAGCCACCTGGTCCCAGCAGACCCCAGAAAATGGCCACATTCACTGGTGCTGGAACAAGGTCATTAAGGGTAAAGCCTGGTGCCAGATGTGTGTTGTGATTTTCCATAATCCCTGAAACACTGCTGCTACACTATCTCGTGAACTTTTTCTGGGACGGGCTGGCACCTGGCTACAGTCTTGGGGCATTGACAGCAACAGGGTACAGCAAGTGTTCCTGGGTGCAGCCAACATTCAGCCATTGCTCATTCAGCCATTGTTCAGTGAGACCCTCCTGCAGAGGGGCAAAACAGGTCAAAGCCGCAGTCCTTCAGTAGTAAGGGGTCAGGGAAAACAGGCACATCTGAGACAAAACTCGGGAGAGAGGTACTGCCTGGGGGCTGGTCATGGACGGTGAAAAAGCAGGAAGTGGAAGAAAGCTGAAGACAGGATGGGTGTGCAATGCCTGATGGGGGACAACAGACTGGGTAGCTGGGTAGCGCCATTTTCACCTCTCCTGTGCATGCACATATGCAACCAAAAGTGTCAAAACAATCCACCCCAGTAGGCTAGGAGCGCAATCTACTGGAGAGCAGAGCAGTTAAACTGAACCCTGCCCAACTGGGCTAACTTTGCTCTTCAAGAACACAAGTCTCACCACCTGCTTAGTTTATGGACTATAAAGCACTACATAGACTGACTTCAAGGAAAAACGAAGTAATTTCAGTCCTTCAATCTGTTAGTAGATTCATCTATTCAATTTTCTTTCTTTTTTTTTCTCTTTCTTTTTCTCTTTTATGCTTCTTTTCCTTTTCTTGATTACAGAAAGAGAAAAAAATCATTTTTATTTTCAATTTTTATTAAAAAATATTTTCTTTAATTTTTATTGCTATATTTTTTAGTTTTGTGTGAATTTTTTCAAATTCTATTTTACTTCCATCACTTTATTTTAGTCTACTTCAGTGTATTCAACTTTTTAGTTTTTCAAACAATTTCCTTTTTTTCTTTATTTTTCTTTTTTCTCTTTTTCGTTTCTTTTCTTTTTCTTGAATGCAGAAAGAGAAAAACTTCATTTTTACTTTCAATTTCTATGAAAATATTTTCATTTAATTTTTTAATATATTTTTTGCTTTTATGTAAACTTTTTCAAATTCTATTTTACTTCCATCATTTTATTTTAGTCTACTACAGTGTATTCACTTTTCCAAATTTTCAAATGATTTCCTTTTTTCATTATCTTTTTTCTCTTTTTTGTTCATTTGTTCTTGAATACAGAAAAAGAAAAAATCATATTTATTTTTAATTTTTACTAAAAATATTTCTCTTTAGTTATTTTTCTACTATATTCTTTACTTTTGTGCATATTCATTCAAATTCTATTTTACTCCAATCATCTCATTTTACTCTAATTCTGCGTATTAATTTTTTCAAATTCTCAAATTATTTCTTTTTTTCTTTTTCCTTCTTTGTTTTTTTTCCTCCACCCCTCCTTTTTTTCCTCTAATCTGTCAAACCACATTCAACACACAGACCAAAGGACACCTATGGATTTAGCATCATCTATTTGATTATTTTGTGTGTGAGTGTTTTATTTTTAATTTTAATATATTTTAACTTTTTAATTTCAATTTTTCTATCTCATCAATTCCTTTTATCCATTCAAAATGACAAAATGAAGGAATTCACCCCAAAAGACAGAGCATGAAGAAATGACAGCCTGGGATTTAACCAACACATATACAAGCAAGATGTCTGAACCAGAATTTAGAATCACAATAATAAGAATGCTAGCTGGAGTCGAAAATAGATTAGAATCCCTTTCTGCAGAGATAAAAGAAGTAAAAAGTAGCCAGAATGAAATTGAAAATGCTATAACTGAGTAGCAATCATGGATGGATGCAACGGCAGCAAGGATGGATGAAACAGAAAAGATAATCAATGATATGAAGGGCAAATTTATAGAGAATAATGAGGCAGAGAAAAAGAGGGAGATTAATGCAAAAGCACATGATTTAAGAATTGGAGAAACCAGTGACTCATTAAAAAGGAACAACATCAGAATTATAAGGGTCCCAGAAGAGGAAGAAAGAGAAATAGGGGTAGAAGGGTTATGTGAACAAATCATGGTGGGAAACTTTAATAACCTGTGGAAAGACACAGACATCAAACTCCAGGAAGCACAGAAGACCCCGATTAGATTCAACAAAAACCGACCATCAACAAGGCATATCATAGTCAAATTCACAAAATACTCAGGCAAGGAAACAATCATGAAAGCCACAAGGGAGAAAAACTCCCTAACATACAAGAGAAGACAGATCAGGTTTGCAGCAGACCTATCCACAGAAACTCGGCAAGCCAGAAAGGAGTGGCAAGATATATTCAGTGTGCAGAATCAGAAAAACACGCAGCCAGGAATTCATTATCCAGCAGGCTGTCATTCAAAATAGAAGGAGAGATAAAAAGTTTCTTAGACAAACAAAAATGAAAGGAGTTTGTGACCACTAAACCAGCCCTGCAAGAAATTTTAAGGGGGACTCTCTGAGGGGAGAAAAGATGAAAAAATATATATAGAGAGAGAAATAAATAAATAAATAAATTCCCAAAACAACAAAGATTAGAAAGGACCAGAGAACACCATCAGAAACTCCACTTCTACAAGCATGATAATGGCAATAAATTCATATCTTTCAGTACTCACTCTAAACGTCAATGGAATCAATGCTCCAATCAAAAGACATAGGGTAACAGAATGGATAAGAAAACAAGATCCATCAATATGCTGTTTACAAGAGACCCACTTTAGACCTGAAGACACCTTCAGATTGAAAATAAGGGGATGGAGAACCATCTATCATGCTAATGGTCAACAAAAGAAAGCCGGAGTAGCCAAACTTATATCAATCTAGACTTTAAAATAAAGACTGTATCAAGAGTTGCAGAAGGGCAATATATAATAATCAAGGGGTCTATCCACGAAGAAGACCTAACAATTGTAAACATTTATGCACCAAATGTGATAGCACCCAAATATATCAATCAATTAATCACAAACAAAAGGAAACCCTTCAAAAGTAATAGGATAATAGCAGGAGACTTCAAATCCCCACTCACAGCAATGGAAAGATCATCTAATCAAAAAATCACCAAGGATACAATGGCTTTGAATGACACACTGGACCAGATGGACTTAACAGATATATTCAGAACATTTCATCGTAAAACAGCAGAATATACATTTTTCTCCAGTGCACATGGAATGTTCTCCAGAATAGACAACAAGCTGGGACACAAATCAGCCCTAAGTACAAAAATATTGAGATCATACCATGCATATTTCCAGAACACAACACTATGAAACTCGAAATCAACCACAAGAAAAAATTTGGAAAGTAACAAATGCTTGGAGACTGAAGAACATCCTACTAAAGAATGAATGGGCTAACCAAGCAGTTCAAGAGGAAATTAAAAAGTATATGGAAGTCAATGAAAATGATAACACCACAACCCAAGACCTCTGGGATGCAGCAGAGGCGGTCATAAGAGGAACCTATATAGCAATCCAGGCCTTCCTAAAGGAGGAAGAAAGATCTCAGATACACAACCTAACCTTACGCCTTAAGGAGCTAGAAAAAGAACACCAAATAAAACCCAAAACCAGCAGAAGACAGGAAAAAATAAAGATTAGAGCAGAAATTAATGCTATCGAAACCAAAAAAACAGTAGAACAGATCAATGAAACTACAATCTGGTTCATTGAAAGAATGAATATAAGTAATAAACCACTAGCCAGCTTAATCAAAGAGAAAAAGGAAAGGACCTAAATAAATAAAGTAAAGAATGAAAGAGGAGAGATCACAACCAACACAGCAGAAAAAAAAATATATTAAGAGAATATTATGAACAATTATTTGCCAATAAAATGCATAATCTGGAAGAAATGGACAAATTGCTAGAAACATACATACTACCAAAAGTGAAACAGGAAGAAATAGAAAATTTGAACAGACCCATAACCAGTAAGGAAATCAAATTAGTAAAAACTCTGCCAAAAACCAAGAGTCCAGGGCCAGATGGCTTTCCATGGGAATTCTACCAAAAATTTAAGGAAGACTTAACACCTATTCTCTTGAAGCTGTTCCAAAAAATAGAAATGGAAGGAACACTTCCAAACACTTTCAATGAAGCCAGCATTATCTCGATTCCAAAACGAGACAGAGACCCCATTAAAAAGGAGAACTATAGACTGATTTCCCTGATGAACATGGACGCAAAAATCCTCAACATAATATTAGCCAACCGGATCCAATAATACATTAAAAAAAATTATTCACCATGACCAAGTGGGATTTCTAACTGGGATGCAGGGCTTGTTCAATATCTGCAAAACAATTAACGTGATTCATCACATCAATAAAAGAAAGGACAAGAACCATATGATCCTCTCAAAAGATGCAGAGAAATGATTTGACAAAATACAGCATCCTTTCTTGAAAAAAACCCTCAAGAAAGTAGGGATAGAAGGAGCATACCTCGAGATCAGAAAAGCCATATATGAATGACCCAATGCTAATATCATCCTCAATGGGGAAAAACTGAGAGCGTTCCCCCTAAGATCAGGAACAAAACAGGGATGTCCACTCTTGCCACTGTTATTTAACATAGTATTGGAAGTCCTAGCCTCTGCAGACAACAAATAAATAAAGGCATCCAAATTGGCCAAGAGGAGGTCAAACTTTCGCTCTTTGCACATGACCTGATAATCTATATGGAAAACCCAAAAGATTCCACCAAAAACTGCTAAAATTGATTCATGACTTCAGCAAAGTTTTAGGATATAAAATCAATGCACAGAAATCAGTTGCATTCCTATACACCAACAATGAAACAACAGAAAGAGAAATCAAGGAATCTATTCCATTTACAGTTGCACAAAAAAGCATAAAATATCAAGGAATAAATGTAACCAAAGAGGTGAAAAATCTACACACTGAAAACTATAGAAACCTTATGAAAGAAATTGAAGAGGACACAAAAAAAATGGAAAAAAGATTCCATGCTCCTGGGTAGGAAGAATAAATATTGTTAAAATGTCGATACTACCCAAAGCAATCTACGTATTCAATGCAATCCCTATCAAAGTAAGACCAACATTCTTCACAGAGCTAGAACAAATAATCCTAAAATTTGCATGGAACCAGAAAAGACCTTGAATAGCCAAAGCAATCTTGAAAAAGAACCAAAGCAGGAGGCATCACAATCCCAGACTTCAAGCTATACCACAAAGCTGTAATCATCAAGACAGTATAGTACGGGCACAAGAACAGACACTCAGGTCAATGGAACAGAATAGAGAATCCAGAAATGGACCCACAAACATATGTCCAACTAATCTTTGACAAAGTAGGAAAGAATATCCAATGGAATAAAGACAGCCTCTTCAGCAAGTGGTACTGGGAAAACTGGACAGTGACATGCAGAAGAATGAACCTGGACCACTTTCTTACACCATACACAAAAATGAACTCAAAATGAATGAAAGACATCCATGTAAGACAGGAAGACATCCAAGTCCTAGAAGAGAAAGCAGGCAAAAACCTCTTTGACCTTGGCTGCAGCAACTTCTTACTCAACACGTCTCCGGACGCAAGGGAAACAAAAGCAAAAATGAACTATTGGGACCTCATCAAAATAAAAAGCTTCTGCACAGCGAAGGAAACAATCAGCAAAACTAAAAGGCAACCGATGGAATGGAAGAATATATTTGCAAATGACTTATCAGATTAAAGGCTAGTAAACAAAATCTATAAAGAACTTACCAAACTCAACACCCAAAAATCAAATAATCCATTGAAGAATAGGGCAAAAGACATGAATAGACACTTCTCCAAAGAAGACATCCAGATGGCCAACCGACACATGAAAAAATGCTCAACATCACTCATCATCAGGGAAATACAAATCAAAACCACCATGAGATACCACCTTACACCTGTCAGGATGGCTAGCATTAACAACTCAGGCAACAACAGATGTTGACAAGGATGAAAATAAAGAGGATCTCTCTTGCATTGTTGGTGGGAATGCAAGCTGGTGCAGCCACTCTGGAAAACAGTATGGAGGTTCCTCAAAAAACTAAAAATAGAACTACTTATGACCCAGCAATTGAACTCTTAGGCATTTATCCACGGGATACAGGTGTGCTGTTTCGAAGGGACACATGAACCTCCATGTTTATAGCAGCACTATCAACAATAGTAAAAGTATGGAAAGTGCACAAATGTCCATTGATGGATGAATGGATAAAGTAAATGTTGTGCATATATAAAATGGAGTATTACTCGGCAATCAAAAAGAATGAAATCCTGCCATTTGCAATTATGTGGATGGAACTGGAGGGTATTATGCTAAGCAAAATTAGTCAGTCAGGTAAAAAATCATATGACTTCACTCATATGAAGACTTTGAGAGACAAAAGAGATGAACATAAGGGAAAAAAATTATATAAAAACAGGGAGGATGACAAAACAGAATAGACTCATAAATATGGAGAAAAAAATGAGGGTTGCTGGAGGGGTCATGGGAGGGGGGATAGGATAAATGGGTAAGGGGAACTAAGGAATATACTCCTGAAGTCATGGTTGCTCTATATGCTACTTTGGATGTAAATTTTTTAAAAATAAAAAAGAAAATTAAAAAAATAGTAGGTAGTGCTATGAATCAGCTTACCTGCCATGACTAGCAGCAATATGGGAGCTAGAGCCTGTACAACTTGTTTGGGGATCCGAAGCAGGCCAGAGTGTACACTTAATTCACTGGTCAAGTGAGGACGCTGGTTGTGCTCTGCAGAGTTGGGAAGCCACAGGTTGTGTTCTCTGTCTAAGTACTATTGTATGTATAGCTTCTGAATGGGCAATCCAGATTCCTGTATGCTCTTTTTATGCTCCCTGATTGGACAAGCTAGAGATTTATTCAGCAATGAACAGAACTAAAAATTAAATTCTTTGCCTGGGCACAGCAGGAGAATCGGCTCTAAATCTTGAAAAGCTCTTTGATGTCTTAACTCAAATTGACCCATACCTTGTGTTTCCTTGTGAAGATAGCCCTTGGCTTTGCTCTGAAAACTATCAGCTTTTCCTGCCCACCTCTGGTTTCATGTGACATTGGGCTGCACAGTTTCCAGAAAATGCACCACCCCTTCTTGTCAGTTGGGGGTTGAAAGACACCCGTGCATGGGACTATGTCACAGATTCCTTGTCTGGGCTGGAGAAGGAGCTTCTCCAGGCTACTTTCACTATCCCAGTTTTTTTTTTTTTTACATGCTGGGAGCTATTCTCAGCCTTGGGTATAAATTAATCTCCTTGCCTGTACATAGCACAGGAATGCTCCACACCTGGCACTGGCTTTGCTCTGGGGGCAACAGTTCTGTCCTCCTGATTCTCAGCTTTGGTGCTTGTGGGCTGCATTACTTCCAGAAGTTGTTTCCAGACTTTTGGGGGCTTAAAGGCATTCTCCACTGCAGATGGGGTTGTGATTTAACGTCTTGCTTGGGCACAGGCAAACCAAGTTCTAGGGCAAGCGAAACTCCTCATCTGATGATCCAAATCAGGCATATCCAAACCTTGCAAATTTCCCTAGTCAGAATGTGCCCCTGACTTGGTTCTGCAGACCAGCAAATCTACTTGTTAAGATTACTTCTTTGACCGCTGCACGTATGAGCTTGGTCTGCCAGTATCTATGTACTGATTGTTGCAAACCCCTCCCCTCCCTTCCATCACAGTCAGATTCTCAGTGGTTGAACCCTACAGATTCTCCTGAAATTCCCATGGTGCAAAATCAGAGCAGGGACTTCCACAAAGCAACCCATAATGCTGAGGAGGGCTGGTTTTCCCCCTAGATTCTTTTGCATTGGAGAAGCCAGAGACAGAAGAACCCTCTCAGTGTGGTGCTATACTGGCCTGGGGAAGGAACAATGTAGTCAATGTGTAGCCACTTCTCTTACTCTTTTAATGTAGTCTGTCTTGGTCTCTGTGGTGTAGGAGAGTACTTCAGTCTCACCCCAGTGACATAAGATTCTTTTACTTTTCTTGAAAAATTGTTAGTCGTTCTTCTGGTGAGGGTGGGTGAAATCAGGAACAACTTATATCACCATATTGGTGATATTATTCTGACTCTAAGTTTTTGCTTTGTGGCTACTATGGTGACTTCATGTAGCACCTTATATTTATAATAGTCTATTTTAAGTTGATAACAACTTAAGTTTGAATACATTCTAAAGCCCTACACTTTTACTCTCCTCCCATGTTTTGTTTTTGATGTTACATTTTACATCATTTCATCTATCTTATATATTCTTTAACTAGTTATTGCAGTTACAGTTATTTGTACTTTTGACTTTTAACCTTCATACTAACTTTATAAGTGACTAATGTATTATATTTACTGTATTTACCTTTATCAGTGTGATTTATACTTTCATGTGTTTTCTTGTTACTTTTTTTGTGTATCATCTCTTCAGCTTAAGGAAGTCTCTTTAATATTTTTTACAAGGCTGGTATACTGGTGATGAATTCCTTTAGCTTTTCCTTTTATGGAAGAACTATCCATCTCGCTTCCAATTCTGAATGATCACTTTTCCAGACAGACTATTATTGGTTGGGATTTTTTTCTTTCAGCACTTTGAATATATCATGTTACTCTTTTTGACCTGAAAAATGTTGCTAGGAAAATCTCCTCATAGTCTTTTGGGGTTTGTTTTGTATCTAACATTAGATTTATTTTTATTTTGTTACTTTTAAGATTTTTTTCTTTATATTTAACTTTTGACATTTTAATTATAATCTGTCTTGGTGGGGGTCTTTTTGGGTTCATGTTATTTGGAAATCTCTGGACATTCTATATCTGTATGTCTGTCTCCTTCCTCAAGTTGAGGATGTTTTCAGCCATTATGTCTTTAATGTTTGTTTATTTATTTATTTATTTATTTATTTATTTTAGAGAGAGAGAGACAGAGACAGAGAGAGAGAACGAGTGGGGCAGGGGCAGAGAGAGAGGGCAACATAGAATCTGCAGCAGGTTTCAGGCCATGACCTTTAGCACACAGCCCAATGCTGGGCTTGAATTCTTGAACTGCAAGATCATGACCTGACCTAAAGTCAGGTGCTTAACCGAACTGAGTCACCCAGGGAACCCAACAGCCATTATTTCTTTAAATTTTCTGTCTCTGTCTCTATTCTCCTTCTGGGACTCTTATAATGTGAATGTGAAAAACATCTTTGATGTTGCTTTAGTCTGATTAAAAGCCAGACCCTCAGACAATGTCTTTTAAAGAACGCAAATCTATACAGTCCTATGAGACTGCCAGTGTGAGTCCCACAGGACACCAGAGCCAGGCTGGATTTGTTCCCTGGGCACAGTCAGAAAAACTGGGCCTCTGCATCTCTATTTTTGGAGATGCCAATGAGCTTCAGTGAAGTAGAGATACAGCATTCTGATGGTGTTTCCCAGCCTATGTTTTCTGAGTGCAACTTTATAGTTCCTAGATGTGTGCCAAACCTTAAACCTACTCTTAAGCCTTAAGTTCCAGGAGAAGCTACACAGAATAGTTCGGTGTATGTTTCATTTTGCTTCATGTGCAGTGCCTTGGGAATAGTAACCCCAAGAGCTAGCTTTCTAATCATTACAGACCTGTGGAGCCCAGAAACACAAGACTCTCTGGCCACCAGAACCAAGTGTTCAAGGGTTATTTCCGGGATGACAGCTGCAAAAACCAAGGCATCATACACATGTTATCTATATATACTGTATATATAGTTATATATACAGCTTTAGACTTTGTGTGCCATTGGGAGAAAGTGAGTACAGGTTCTCCCAATGTCCTCATCTTGAACTAGAACCAGATCTCTAAATTTTACAACCTCATTATGTCTTGTATATTTCTAGCCAAATTACAGTAATTGTTATTAGTCACCTCCCAGCTTTTTTCCCTTTCTACCTTTGGCTCAGGAAGTTTTCCAGTAATAATCCTTACTTTTTTCTCTGTATTTGGCAACAACTTGAAAAAAATTCCATCATGTAAGACCCAACATTTCAGGTCATGGAAATCTACTCCCAACCCCAGAAGATCAGGAAATCTGTTAGTGTATAATAATATCTCCTGGAATTTTGGTACTGTCTTTCTTTCCCTTTAGTAGCCAACTTGAAATTCAACTTCTGCAAACCAGTTGTTCCCTTTCTATTTTATCAATTCTGTACATCAAATATTCTGCACATGTAATTTACTTGTGCAAAGCAATGAAAATGGAAACCATCTATATGAAAAATAGAAACCAACTTTCTATTCCAAAAAGAAAATTATGGTTAAATATTTTTAACCATATGATTAATATGACACATAAATTAATATATAATAATGTAATAATAATAATAACCATAATTAATATGATACCTAAACTACTTACTACTTAAAAGAGAAATGAGGCTTTAAATTTATATTTTAAGCACTAAGTTTACTTTTATGATGGGTTGTATCCCTAGAAAATGTGCAAAAGGATGTAAAGAGAAATCGATTTTCCCCATAGCTGTAATTTTATAGTAAGAAAGTTAAATTTTCAAGTAAGAGCATTATGCTTAACATTTTTATAGAAATGACCACATACTACATAAGGATAATCTATTTAATTTATGGTTAAGTGTTATATATGTACTCTGTGCTAGTATTTAAAGCTTTCTAAAAGTAAACAGCATAACCAATTATGAATAAATTGCATTTAAGGTCATATAGATTGTTGCACCAAAATATCTCTAAAAATATCTATCTTCTTTTTATGAAACTATTAGGTTAAAGAGCCTTTTATCAGAATTATAAGATTCGGAATGATATCTGAGCAGATTTTGACAAGTATCTTTCAGAGATGTTGAGGCAAATATGTAAAGCTTTTTATAGTGACTTTTTGAAAAGCTGATTCAAGGAGATATATTTTCCTGTCCTATTTGTCTTGCATGATGTCTCTGTAATAGGTATACAGATAAGTGTTAAGACTGTTGTTCATTGTAATACCTTAAAGCAATCTCACTGATTTATTGAGCTGTTATCTCATAAGATCAAGCATTTACCTTTCCACCAACATTGAATAAAGGCATCCTGGCCTTCAAAATTCAAGAACAAGCATTCCTTATTTTGTTATATTGTTATTCCTTATCTTGTTATATTTTATTATAATGTTATATTTTGTTATAATGTTATTCCTTATTTTGTTATATTTTGTTATAATGTTATATTTTTCTCTCTCACTACAATAGGGATTGATATGTCAAAACCCAAAGATTCTACTTTTATGGTAGCCAAAGGTAAGATACATTTATTAATTAGACCACAAATCCACAAATCTTGTGTTTGAAGTACTATCTCTAGTCAACAACTTCAAAGTAGGTGTGAGTATTTAGAACTGAAATACATTTTCTCCACAAACATCAGGATGTATAGTTCCACATAATTTCCTTTCCAAATAATGTCCTTAGAGTGGGACTGCCTAGACAGTCATTCTGATAATGCGTCCGTTAACTCCAAACGTATCTGGAAACATTCTTTAAGCAGTGCTTTCAGATGTAGGTTAATAAAGCAAAAGAAAACCAGTTTCAGTGGGGCACCTGGGTGGCTCAGTTGGTTGAGCACCCAACTTCACACAGATCATGATCTCACGGTTCATGAGTTCAAGCCCAGCTTCAGGCTCTGTGCTTCAGATTCTGTGTCTCCCTCTCTCTATGTCCCTCCCCTGCTCTATCTCTGTATCTCTCTCTCCATCAAAAATAAACACTAAAAAAAGAAAACTGGTTTCATTAATTTATCATTACAGAACTCTCTTCCTCCCTAGAAACCTTGTTCTTTTTTCTTTTAATTTCTCCTTTTTTAGTTTTCCCTCCTTCTTCTTTAGCCGCCTGTTCATGTGGATATTCTGAAGAAGACAACCACTTCCCTTCTCCTCCTTCCATGCAAAGTGACTGTGTTATTTAAATTTGGGGCATAAATGATGAGAAGGATGTATTGAGCTTCATATATGACAACCTGAGAAGCTGAGGATTGCTTATATTCAAATCCCTCATAATGACTCTGAAATAATAGACATAACTGCTAGAAAAATAAGGATAAGGAGATTGCCAGAAAGAGGACACATATTTCTCTCCCATTCATTTATTATGTGATAATATTTTCGGTTGCTAATAAAATTCTGTGAGCTCTACTCACAGAGAATTTTCTCAATAAACATAAATTTGTTCAGAGTGTTGTATAGTAATGTTTAATAAGACAAACATTCCAAAAATTTCCCAACACATCTAAATTTCACAAGATGTTCATCTCTCAGCTTTTTTCTTTTTTTTTGGCTACCCCCCTCATAGCAACATTTTTATAGATATGTCAACTAAGGCAAGGGAAACAAAAACCAAAATAAACTCTTGGGACTACATGAAAATAAAAGAGATTTTGAACAGTGAAATAAACCATAAACAAAACAAAAAAAGCAATGTACTGAATAGCAGAAGTTATTTGCAAATGATATATCCAATAAAACCCATATATATAAGGAATTTCTATATCTATCAGCTTTATAACCTTATTTCATCTATTTATGGGTTTTGTATGACATACGTTAAGACCTAAAATATATTTAGTAGGAAAGAATGAGCTATTTGTGTCATATCCCTGGTCATTAAGACTGTAGATTGGGACAGTATTAGAACAACCTATCTATCATTTGATACTTTGTAGCTTGAAGCATGATATGCCATACCAATAACCCAGACTTTTCAGATAATATCAAGCAAAATGTGTAGAAATGGTCTTGGTCTCATGCAGCTTAGCTTTGGTCTGTGTCTTCACCTTTAACGTAAAGTTTAATATTGAGCTAGTAAAAGTAGCAACAAAAATAGAAGGAATAAATTAAGTATATATGGTGTATACAAGAAAAAATTTTGGCTCACCAGTGTTTATACTCAAGCAAGTTATTTCACCTCTCTGAGATTCTATTTATTCATTTGTATTGGAAACTTCCACAAATTTATTAGAAGGTCCAGATGAGGGGAGGCTGGTGGCTCAGTTGGTTAAGCCTCTGACTTTGGTTCAGGACATGATCTCATGGTTTGTGGATTTGAGTCCATGTTGAGCTCTGTGCTGACAGCTCAGAGCCTGGAGCCTGCTTCAGATTCTTTATCCGCCCCCCCCCCGCCCCCACCTCTCCTCTGCTCACACTCTGTCTCTCTCTCAAAAATGAATAAACATTAAAACTTTTAAAAAAACGGACCAGATGAGATGCTAAATTGTGAAAGTACCCATGAAATTCTGGTAACCCAGAATACAATAGGTATCCAATACATTTTTAGTGAGTGAACAAATTTCTATGCCCTTTATTCAGTAATAGGTTTGTGGCCCTAAAAATTTATGCACACATTGCCTCAATTGTCACTCCCCCTTTGCCTGTGCATTTATTTATCTCTTAAAAAGATTGACGAATTTTACTCTCATTCACAAATAAAAGTTTTAATATAATAGAAATTTACTTTTATATCTTGGAAAAGATTCGTGTATTTATTGTATCTTATTAACAATATATTTACTGAAGTAATGTTTAAGATAAAATATACAATCTCCATTTGGTTGAAAACATCTGTAAAAACTTGATCTAGGTCTAAGAAAGTACCTTGAATTTCAAAGAGGAAACAAGCAAACTCTATCCTTTCTTCCTCTCCCACATTTCTTACACTCTGCCTCCACCATTACATCCTTGTGACCACAATTATCACAAAAGAAAATTTCCATTGTTCACAAATTTCTTAAACAAATTGTCTGGCTGGTCATTCTGGCCTTTGGAAAAAGCTAGAAAACATAGCTAAAGTCACAATTGAAAAGGTATTTTATTTTTAGCTAATCATTGATGAACCACTCTCCCTGCTCATAAGGCGGGAACGGGTCACAGAGTTGCCATGGCGAGATAGTTGGTCACGAAACTCTGAGGCCATGAAATAATACAGAATGGGATCCAAAAGACAACAGAGACTTGCAAGGCATAGACAAAAGGGGTGGAAATACAGTGTGCTTTGGACAATGGGACAACTGCTAATGATGGTTTCCTTCACCATAGTGTAAAAAATAAAGTTAATATGATAAGGAGTGAAGCAGATGAAAAAGACTGCAGCACACATAAAAACCATCCGCAGTGCTTTCTGCCTCTCACTGATTCCTTGGAAAGCCATTGGTGGCTGCCTCAAGGATATAGTCGTTTTCCAGGTACACCATGCGATGATAACTACTGGGAACACAAATCCTGCCAGCTCAGCAACTGTAATCATTCCAACCAAAGCCACTGTATTCATTTTCTTGTAACCAAGATCAGCAAAACAGGACTGATTGTTGTTGGATGAGTAGGTGCTTCTCAGAAGGGGAAATGGCAAGCAGGCTGTTCCCACGATGATCCAGATGGCAGCACTGATGCCTACATCATACCTACGCTTCCAGTCTCTGGCCCTAAAGGGCTGGAGGAGAAAAAAACATCTCTGAAGGCTGATGCACGTCAGGAAACAAATGCTGGCATACATGTTGAGATACTTCAGGTAGAAGCACAGCAGGCAGAGGGCCTTCGGGAAGGGCCAGTGGTGGCTGATGTAATAGTAAATCCGGAGAGGTAAAGACAGCACATGAGCAAGATCAGCCACAGAGAGGTTGATCATGAAAATGATGGCTTTATTTTTCTTGCTGATGAAGCGGCACAGAACCCACAAGGCTGCACTATTGGCCAAAAGACCAGGGATGAATATGAGGATGTAGGTAGTTGCATAAAGGGAGTTCTGAAATGTCACATTTGTAGCATTGCAGTCAGTCTCAGCATTGCTGGTACTGTTGCTACCCATCTTGAATATTTCAGTATACTCATCAAGGTAAGCCGTGGAATTATAATCCCTCCTTAATAAAAGAAAAAAAAAGAATATAATGACTAATAAGTTCTATAGCCAACATCCAGATTCTTTTTTATACTTAAAGAGAACAGAATATTAAAATTAGAAAAGACTTGTTTACAGATGAAAGAGCAGATGCTCAAGGAAGATATGTAAGTGATCCAAGGTCACCTAATGAATCAGTTTGAAAACCATGCAATTGTCCCCTTAACTGACCTTTGAGATTGTCTAAATTGTGTCTTGCAGGCAAGGACATCCTGAAATATTTACTCTAGTGGTTTCACCACCACAAAAAAAAGTATGGTATTTCAGTCTATTCCTTTTGTATCCAAATTTTTCTTGCCCCAAGGCCTGGTTAATGTGAATACTGCTTACTCATTTACAATTGCAATGATAGAAATCCAACCTCACCGTTTATGTCCCCTTTCTTCTCTTTTGTCTACCACCTGGTCCACTGGGTTCTGACTTCCTACCTTGGTACTCTAGCACTTTGAAAATGGCCCTGCCACTTAAGCCTGCATTGCTAATGCTGGCTAAGTTTCAAAACTTTGAGAACACTACCTCCTTATTATTCTATCACAATAGCATAGGTACTTCTTATAATCTCTTTCTCTCTCTCTTTTGCCTTAGGGTATATTCCAATTTACATGAAAAATATCATTAATGCACGAATTTATAGGCTGAACTAGGAATTCTCCTTATGTGATCTGGAATTTTCTGCCAGGAATTCTGTACTGGAGTAGCATCATGGACATGGCAAATGATCCAAAAGTCACAGTAAACACTGATTAGGGAACCAGCAACATAGACCACAAAATCATTTTTTGGAAACAATTTGAAACTTAATACTTATTTCATTCAAATAGTCACCATAAAATTTTAAAAAATTTAATTCCCTTAATCTTATTTTATGCTTCAATGAGGTTTTTATTGTGTATTATATGTAGAACATGGAGAATATAAAGTAATCTTTAGGACTTCCCAAGGTCTGGTCATGGATTTATGCAAGCTGCCTGCAAATAATAAGAAAGCAACAACTTCATTATTTTACTTTAACACTCTTATAGAATTTTACACTGAAAAGAACCTTTAAAATTATTTAATTCTGCCTTCACATAATACATGTAGAAGAAGTAAGGCCAAGAGAGAGGTTTATTAGAGACACAAAGCTACTAAACAGAAGATCTGGGACTTCAAATGGGAGTACAAGGTGCCTAATACTTATATCCTTACATCCTTCTCTTCATTTGTTTTCCTCTCCAAAACAAATTTTACAAACATAGCTTCTGTTCATATTGCAGGAATGTTTACTGCAATTAGAGCTAAACGTGGAAGAAATAAAGGAGTGAAGTTGTTCCTTAGGTGGAATAGCACTTTTGTTTTTAATTGTTTCTGTTTTAATTAAGTTTACAAACCAAAGGAGTGGTTTCCTTTTAGATTCTCCTCATAAGTAGCAGAAATCACTTCCTATATCATTTTACATCTTATTGCAGGGAATAGAAATTTGAATTAAAAACAAAACCCCAAGAGCACCTGGGTGGCTCAGTCCATTGAGTAACCAATTTTGGCTCAGGGTATGATCTCAGGGTTCGTTAGTTTGAGCCCCGCATTGGGCCCTGTGCTGACAGCTCAGAGCCTGGAGCCTGCTTCAGATTCAGTGGCTCCCTCTCTCTCTGCCCTTCCCCTGTTCTCTGTCTCTTTCTCAAAAATAAATAAACATTAAAAAATTAAAAATAAATAAATACACAAATAAAAACAGAACCCCAAATAATTAATTCACATATAAAAGAGAGTCAACATTCTGAGCTACCATTACTCTACCATTACTTTCACTTTCCTTCCCTTAATATTTTATGCTCCCCCTACTTGGCCTGTGATATATCCTGAAATGTCATGCAGTCATCTTGCTTATGTATGTACGACTTTGAACAGAAGGTAGAAGGATGTTCACAGGTGAAAAGAGGAAATAATTACCATGATGTGACTATCAGCAATGCACTCCAGAATCTGCAATGAAATTTTTCACATGAATTTATCCAATGTCATTCTCACAGCCATCATAAGAGGTAAGTACTATTATTACTCTCATGTGCAGATGAGAGATGAGGTAATTGAGGTTCAGAAAGATGCAGTAAATTTTCTGAGGTAACAAACCTAGAAAATAGTAAAAATGGGATTATACTATTTTGCCTTACTTTCTCCAAAGTCTATGCTATTTCTACTACACCACTTGCTTCTCCTTGCTTAGGAGGGACTACTTAATAGAATGGGGCTTATGACATCTGGAGGGTACATTATAGAAGAACCTTTCTAATTCCATAGTAAGACTTCATAATATTATAACACTAGGATTACTTTAATTAGGCTAATAAGATATAACAAAACACTTGTCCCCACATATAACACCCATCCATCCTCAACAACCACTTTGATTTCATTATTGGCAATGTTTCTACTATTATCTATTATCCATACAAAAACTGTGAGAAAGCAAGGGAAGATGCATAACGTGCACTACAGTTCCAAGAACTGAGAACATCTCACACCCACCCAAGTCACACTTCCACTTTTGTACTTTATAGACCTGGGTATTTGTTCCTGCTTCACTGGTGTAGAAAGTTTCACTTACTAAAGAGGGATGTTCTATTCACACCTCTGTGTTAAATAACAGAAACCTCTTAAGCCAGAACAGCAAACTAGAGGTCAAATTCACACCTTCTTTTTTCTGTGGGTTTTTATGCCTTTGCAATTCAGTTTAATGTGAGCTTAGAGATTTGCATGGTCTGCTTTCCAAAATCTCTTGTCTAGACTGAAGGGAAGATAGGATGGTTTTGCCCCAAATCTGGTGACAATTATATGTAAAATTCCCAAGGTAAGGTGAAGCTGGGGGAATTTGTTTTGGGCAGGACAGAAATATAAGCTCTCTCAGGGGACATTTAGCTTGCTGTGGACAATCTGTGACACTTCTGAAATTTAAGAAAGGAGAACAACCTAAGAAGCCGCTCACAGAAAAATGCTGAATGGAAGGGCTAAAGTTGGAGTGTGTTCCTTCTCTCTGTCTCTGCTCTTGCCACTGTCTCTGTTTCTCTTTGGTTCTAGCCCTGTTGTTCACTATTTCCAGGTGGCTTGTGCTACCTCTGTTGTCAATTTTTCTCCCCTTCCACCTACACATATCTTTGTTTCCTGTCTCAGAAAAACGTATAAGATTGGTGATTCACTCCTGTGTCTGAATTCCCCTTCTCAGTAAGCGCCATGACTCTCCTCCTAGACACTCGACCTGGAGAATAGGGATTTATCCAACCCATATCACTATATTTCCTCCATATCCAACCAGAAAATGGGGTGATTCTCCCATGTAAAAATCTGTACAATCCATCTACACTTCCACTATTACCATCCTAATCTACACTACTGTCATCATTCCTCTTGACTACCAAAACAGATTGATTTACCAGACTCCCTGCACTTCAGTCTTAGCCCCCTGAAGTCCATTCTCCACACTGTGTATAACACTAATATTAATTTTGGCCATGATTTACTGAAAGCTACCATTTATTTGCAGGCTAAGCACTCTTCACATATTATCTCATTAGTCCTCATTGCAGCCCTATGATTATTTCCATATTACTGATGAGGAAACTGAGATGAAAAGAGGTTAAATAAGTTTCACCAGTCACAAAACTTACATAGTATAGAGGTAGGGTATTAGAATTAGAGCCTATGCTTGTTTCCATACTCTCTTACCTTTGTCCTGGAACTTACTAACCTCTTCTAACACTTTCTATATGGTGGCCCAAATAAACTTTCTTTGATATATGTCATTCTCCTCCATAAAATTATTTGCTGGCTTTCCATTGTATGAAAGCCAAACTTCTCACCATGGCCTAAAGGCCATAGCTAATATGTCTCCTGTGCCCTTCAACATCACTTTGTTCCATTCTCTTACTCATTCTCTATATTTTAACTACACTGAGATGTTTTCAGTTTCTAGAACAAGCCAAACTTTTTTTTTTCTGACAACACCCTCTACATATATTTCTTCTGTCTGTGATTATATCCTTCAAGATTTTCATGCCTGGTTCCTTTTAATCTCGGTTTTCAGATCAGAGACTGTCACTGCCAATACTATCTAGGCAGTCCTGCACATCATTATATACTCAAACTCTCTGTTCCTTCTCTTCATAGCATCAACATTGGTAATTTAAATGTTTGTTTACTTGTCTATTGGCTTTTTCATCCACTGTGCCATTAGCTTCACTAGTGCCACAACAAGATCTGCTATGTTAATCACCATATAGCCAGAGCAGCTTACTACAGAGCAGCTTAAAGTCCTTATTTGGAAGCCTCAAGCAAAAATGCAAACTCAGATATGTCAACTAATACATTTCTGCTGCCTGATTTCCCTAGAATGTTTTTTTTTTTTGATTTGGGTTATTATCATCAACATACCTTGCACCTATCCTTTTCAATTCAGAAAATTCATACCTATAGAAGGTTGAGAGAGAAGCAAACTAATTAATTTAGAAATCACAAGTGGTCAGGCATATCCTATGGGTATGAACCAGTACCACCCAAGTTCTCAGAGTATCATTAAGAGCATTATCTGGACCTCAGAATGAAGCTAGTACTTGTGGTCTCCTTCTAAAAATATTGTAATCCTTTATGTTTCTAGGCTGTCATTCTGCAGAGGGTAAAACTGCCTCATCTAATCAGCAAATAACTTCCTACCCACTTATGCATAGGAACTAAAAGGAGAGTGAGGATGCATCTGCAATCCCCAAAGCTCTCCACTCATTAAAACTAATCATAAAGGGAAAATAGCTCTATTTTTTCCATAGATTTTTGAGAACTCTGGCTGCTTAATCAATATATATTTAATTAGCAAAATCTTATAAATTTTGTGCTAGGTTCTGTGGAGAATACAGAATTATCTGCCATAATCTCCATCCCTGAGAACCTTCTTCTCTGTGTCCCTGAGAAACTTCTGGTCTGGTGGGGGAAATATCTTTAAAATCTCTAACATCATAATCAGTGCATCACAAGAACTGAAGTAAATTACATAGTTGATAACAAATCCTCATATTATCATAGCATCATCCCTGTGAAATAAGTGAGACACATATCAGTAATACCCTTACCATAGTGTTTAACTGACAATGAGATGAATTTAAGAACAATTAAATACCCACTTCAAGCTCACAGGGTAAGAATATGGTGAAAGTGAGACCAGAGGCAAAACTTGTAGGCCTCTTACTCAATGCTCTTTCTACCATATCAGGCTGATTTTTTCTTGAATTCTGAGAGATAGAACACCTCAAGCCAGAAGAAATAGCACTTGTGGCATGCCATCTGCATTTTCTTATTGATCTCTGTAGGAACAGGGTTGGAAAGAAAAAATAGAGATGGTGACTGAGGAAGAGATAAAGTTAACGTACTTTGCCTGATTTATACACTATTTTTTTTTAATCCTAATACCCTTTTAAGGTTTTGGTGAAGTTTCATCTCTTCAAGAAAGCCTGCACTGGGTATTACTAATACTATTCATCTGGGATTCAGAAATTTATGTCTTCATACAGCAAATTAAAATTCTTCTATGAGTGTATCCAATATGCTAATTGCTAAGAATGGTAGATTGAGGTGGGAAATTTCAGAGAAATATAATGCATGACTGTTGTCCTCAAAATGTTTACAGTCATTTAAGAGAGATAGATATAAGAATAACTAGCCATAATAGATTTTTGAAACATGCCATGAAAGAGAAAACAAAGAAGTTTTTGTGGGAGTGGAAACAAATCCTGCACAGAAGAGGATTGGATGTTCAGCTTAAAGATTAAATTCCATTTTCAACAAGCAGTTTGGGTGGGCAGGGTACAGGAGAAGAAAGGATGGGGGAAGAATTCCAGCAATGAATAAATAGAATTCAAACATCCCAAACTATAAAAATAAATGACATAGATAGCAATAATAGGTGTCCTAGTCCAGCTGAAAAACAGTGAGATGGTAGGGAAGGTGGAATGAGAGGTGAGAATGGGAGAAGAGAGTAGAAGGGAAAAGAGACTAAAAAGGTAGATGCAACTCAATCATAGAGAGTTTTAGCAAAAATCTCTAAAGGATTCTGGGAAGATAGTGATATTACCATACTGATATTTTAAAATAATCACTCTGGCAAAAGTGTAGAAATGGATTGGAAACATGGGCCATGTCAGACAGGAAATCCGTATCAGTTGGGAATTTGTAGAGTGACCAACAGTTTGGTTTACTTAAGACTGAGGGTTTCCTGAGACAGGATTTTCAGTGCTAAAACTGTGAAAGTGCAAGGCGAACAGGATAGTTGGTCACCTTATTAGTACAACAGTTGAGGTGAAAACAACTCTGAACTTGTTATGGCAGGAATATTAGAATTTCAAGTAAAATTCAGTTATGGAATTGACCAGTTTGGGACATTGTTTGAGGATTCAAAGATAAATTCAGTTATAGAATGTGTGAAATTTTAGAAAGAGATATCACAGTTTTGCGTTTTTCCAAAGCCCTTTCAGATTAGTAGCACATAGCATTCACCTCTCCTGACAATCTGAGCCAATTCACCTCTTCCTTATCCTGGGACTTTTCAAATTTGTACTCTCTGGCTAGCCTTTTCAATTCTTGACTCATCAACAGTATAATTATTAAGTTTCACTGCAAATTGTACAATACTAGCATGCATCATACACTCCCAGAGACCTTAAATATTTAAATCCCTCCATTTCTGATGGCCAACCTAGCACCCTCCCTTATCTTACTTCCTTCCTTACTGAGCCTAGATTAAATGGTTAAACCAACTACTCTTACACAAAAAACCTCAACTTCCTTATTCAACATTCTCTTGCTGTATGAGACTGGCAATGTCTTAATTGCAGATCAAGTCCACAATCCGTGTTTTTTTTTTACTGTACAATCTGCTGAATGCTCCTATTAAAAATACTAGGATCTATTTGGAGTGCAAAAACTAGAAATTTATGACTCTAGCCTAAGATTTTTTGCTTCAGCCTTTCTTTGCACACCAGTGATTACTATCTTCTTTCATTTCCATGGTGGCCATTCAACAGCTTCACAACTTTACTAAAGTTTCTTCTCTCCTACTCTCCCATCTACCACCTTTCCCAGCAAAGACGTTGTTAAGGTTTTTATTTAAATTCAAGTTCGTTAACAAAGTGTAATATTAGTTTCAGGTGCACAGTATAGTGATTCAACACGTCCATACAATGTTTTGCCTCTCTCTTTTGTTCCCTTTGCTCATTTGTTTCTTAAATTATACATATGAGTGAAATCATATGGTATTTGTCTTTCTCTGACTGACTTATTTTGATTGGCATTATACTCTCTAACTCCATTCATGTCATTGCAAATGGAAAGATTTCATTCTTTTTTATAGCTGAGTAATATTCCATTATATATATAATATATTATTATATATTATATATGCCACTTCTTTATCCATTCATGAGTTGATGAACATTTGGGCTGTTTCCATAATTAGGCTATGGTAGATAATTTTGCTGTAAACATCTGTAAACATATATCCCTTTGAATTATTTTTGTATTCTTTGGGTAAATATCTACTAATGCAATTGCTGGGTCATAAGGTAGTTTTTTAAAAAAAACTTTTTGAGAAACCTCCATGTTGTTTTCCAGAGTGGCTGCACCAGTTTGCATTCCCACAAACTGTTCAGCAGAGTCTTAACTTCTTAAATCACAGACAACGTTGAGGTTGTTGGATGAGAAGAAACTCAATTTCATCTACTGTCTCCTCCCAACACATAATCTTATATACAACTGCATCTTTCTTACTTCCCAACACAGCTACTTTTCTCATTGCTCAAGATGAATTACCATGCTCTCAATTCATTTTAGGGGTGCCTAGCTGGCTCAGTCAGTTAAGCATCTGACTTGGGCTCAGGTCATGATCTCATGGTTCATGAATTCGAGCCCCACCTCGGGCTCTATGCTGACAGTTCAGAGTCTGAAGCCTGTTTCGGACTCTGTGTCTCCCTCTCTCTCTGTCCTTTGAACCTCCCTCAAAAGTAAATAAACGTTAAAAATTTAATTCATTTTATATCTCTTAGGATCCTCTTTCATTAATTGCTCCCATTTATTCTAGATCATCATCCTTTCCTCCACTCTCAGTTAGATCTGTGTCATCAAGTCTCACCAACCCCCCAAATAATTATTCTCTTCTATATGCATCTTATTCTAGCTATTTGTTAACTTTTTAATCTTTTAAAATAAACTCATAATAGTTGTTTACACTTGTTGTTTCCTTTTCTTCACTTTGTATCCATTCTTTATGCACTCGAAGGTGGTGTATATGCCCTCAGAACCTCACTGAAACTGCTTTAGCAAAAGTGACAAGTGACCACCACATTGCTAAATCATGCAGAGCTTCTTTGCTGCCCTTGATACAGTCTGACCACTTCCATCTTTTTGCAAAGTTCTCTTCCTTTGGCTTTCAAACAATGATTTCTTAATTCTCAACTTCTTGTTCATTTATACTGAGTTTCTGTCATGCTTTCTTTAATTTTTTCACATCCTTCAACTGTTTGCTTTCCCTAGGTCTGCCTCTTCTCTTCTTATTCATTACCCTTCTCTTCTTATTCATTACCTTAATGCTGAGTAGCATCATCTACTTTAATGGCTTAAGTTACCACCCATATTCTGATGACTTTCATATCTCTATGTCCAAGACTTGCCTATCCTAAGATATAAACCCATTTTGTCCAGCGTCCAGCTGAAAATTCACATATGAATGTCTCCCAGGCATCTCAAAATGAATATGTCCAAAACAAAAGTCATCATATTCCCTGAACTTTTACTTATACACCACTATCTATCAGAATTCTTAGAATAATCTTAGAGTCTTTCTTCTCTCTCTTTCAATCAACCAAGTTTTCTCTCCCTCCCTGTCACACTCTCTCTTCTTTCTCCGGATTATTGAAACATTCATTAACTGATCTACCTCCCTCAAGGATTGCCCTGTTAAAAATTATTATCTACTATTATCTACTCTGGTATCAAAATGATGTATCAAAATGCAAATTGAGGCTGCCATGTCATCATAGTAATTGCTTTAATAATACACTCATTGCATTATATCAAATGTTTCCATTTCTTTCTGTATTTCTTACTAAACCATGAGAATTTTGAAGACGAAAACCACATATTAATCCTTTTTAAATCTCCAGAATCTAGCAGAATGATTGGCACATAGTCATTAAGTCAATATTTTAACTGAAAAAAATATACTGCTTTGTAACAACTCTTATATTGTGTAACTATTTATGAATCTCTCCACACAGACGGTTAGCCATGCAATAAGTTTATACACATTGGTTTGTAAAGACAAGATTATGGAGAATAGGCACAGTTATGGTCTCCTCTACTACTGAATATATGGTCAAAGCAAGGAAAATAAGGTTGGAATCTAATAAACTAAATTTATTTTTTAAATAAATTTAAACAAATTTATCTTTCTCTCTAACTCTATAACAAGGCTAAACATATAGCACTAGTAAATCAATTGCTGTTAACTGGCCCATGTAGGGATTAATCCCAAGGGCTTAATCTCATTGTTGTTGCATAATCAAGTCATCTAACCAAAACCACACTGACAATAAATTCCAGGTAAATTATAACCTGTGAAAATGCCACATCCTCAGCATTACTTCAGCCCTTAGCTCTGTAGTTGTGAACCACTTAGAAATAAGAACAGAATTTTTAGTGCCTCCAAAACCAGCATTATAGAAGTAAATGCCCTTGGTCACTCCAGTGTGCAGTGCTATGTCCAAGGTACATGCTGCTTAAACCAAAATCCAGGACCATGATGACAGATGCCTCTTCTCTTGAAAGAGGAATATGATGATAGAAGCTAAACCCTAAAGGGGACTTACTTCCTGGATCTTATCTCAAAGGTCAATATTTTACTCTCTCTCAACTCTCATTTTTCCCATGCACTGGGAAACCCTATTCTGACTTCCTCCTTTGTACATTTATAATACCCTCATAAGGACTTATAGCCTGCACTATAAGAATGTAGTCTTTCTGAGGGAGGATTCTGTATCTTAGACTTTTGTGTTATTCACTTTTCTTAGCAGATGGTTAAGCATGCAATAAGTTTATACACATTGGTTTGTAAAGACAACAGTATGGAGAATAGGCACAGTTATGGTCTCCTCTACTACTGAATATATGGTCAAAGCAAGGAAAATAAGGTTAGAGTCTAATAAAGATGGACATCTGAGAGTTCCAAAGCGTGCAACTCTGGATTTTTATTTAAAATCCAACAGGATTTTAAGCTTAAGTAAGAATATGGTCATTAAACATTCTTTTTATGGAAATAAAGGGAAATGGCCTGTTGTCTCAGAACATAAAGGTATGTTGGGTCTTTAAATATAACTCAATGGAGCTGAGTCCAAAAACTTAGGAGCTGCCAATAACATGTAACCAAAGGTAGTTTTGCATCCCAACCATCTCAATGCTGTGGTTTCACAATGGTAGAGCCAATGTAACTTATATTATTATGCATCAGAATTCATACCAGACTTCTAAGTTTCAGTGAAATGCTAAATCCAAGAAGTTTTCGCATGCATCCTGTCAGTCACTATCCAAGTGCTATTCATGTTACCTCATCCTTGTAAGAGCTCTGAGTTAATTACTATTATACCTTTTGGAGATCAGAAAATGTAGGCTCAACAGGATTAAGTTTATTAAAGTCACAGCTATTATGATTTCAGTTGTAAAGGTAATTTATGAGCAAAGAAAGCTAAAATTATAATACAAACAACTTTTTTCACAAACAAAAAGATATTTTAAGTGGCATTTCTATGAATAAGAGTGCCCATCAAATATATAAGGCTGTTATTCTCAATTCTAGTTCCAGTGCTTTTTCTTTATATCTACGCATAGATGGCAAATGACTGCCCACCAGGTGTCATCATAGTATTGCACCAAAACCAGGGATCTTTATGAAGATCTGCCTATGAACCCAAACTATAATAGATCTGTGAATAGAGTACTAGAACAGTTTATAACAGTAGTGATATGAATGTGACAATATTTGCCCTAGGTTGGGAAAGACTTAAAAGCAGTAGTATATATTGAAAAAGAGCCCTGGATTTGGAGCTAAGACATGTGGGTCTTAGTAACTATTCAAATGTTCTTTGTGTTGCCCTGCTAAGCCTTTTCCTTTCTGTGGTTTTAATTTCCTTCATTATTAAAATATGACAATTTTAACCGGATGATTTTAACTCCCTTCCAGCCGTAACTTGCCATGATTTTATGAGCATGGCTCCTCTCAACCCCGTATCTAAATAATACTACCAGCACTGCCACTGTCATCATTAATGCAGCAACCACCATCTCAACCCTCCTACTGATTTATACTTTGCAAACCATTATTGCACCAATAATTGTTGTTAATCATTAGTAAAGGTATAGGTTGTGAATAACCTGGTCAGTGAATATTATCTCTATCTTAAGGATCAGAAAAATGAGGCTCAGAGAAATGACCTTATTTACCTGAATACATAAAGTTAGCATGTGGCAGAGTGAGGAGAGTGAAACCAAGGTTTCTAGTACTAAGGTGACTGCTCTTCCTGTACAACACTACAAATCTTCACTGTGTCAGTCCTCCCCCTCTTTCCACCCCTTATCATTAAGTCACTAATACTGTTAAGTGAGCATGTTTATAAAATTTGTTTCTTCTATTTTCTTTGACAATAGGGCCAGTATGTGAGGTTGCCATCTTTGGAGAACAAGGGAAAATTAAATAAGGAATGGTTTCTGAAGGGGGTTCCCTCCCATTCTCTAGGGGGCAAACTTTACAAGCCACTTGGAAACCTAACTTGCTTTGTCTTACTTTACCTTTTCCTTCTTTAAACCTTAAAAGTCTCACATTTATTACCTATGCCAGTCTGACCCACATGACCATGGTGTCCTTTGTTCAATCACTCACAATCACAGCTGAAGAAGAATAACTTGAATTTGGAACCCTGCTATCTCCTGAAATGATTAGAATCAACTCTAAATTACCCACTTGACATCAGAAACACTAAGCTTTGTATGTATCCTGTAAGTCTAGACATTTTTTTCTATAAATTAGAAGAAGTGAAAATTATTTTCATCCCTAAAATGAATTTAAGTAACTACACTATTGACAAACAAAATCTTAAATGTTTGAATTTAACTGTCATTCATGCATCTGTATTATGACATGCATGATGTCATAATCTTTTGGGAAAATCATTTGGGAAAGATGCTTAACTATATATCATTTTTGCAGTTGCAGTATTTTGGAAGTAGCAGGAATCAGGTTCTTTGGGCAGAACTGGGGTCATATCTTAACTCAGTTATCAGCTGACTAGCCTGAAATGTCTTAATTCATATTCGTGGGCTTCAGTTTCTTCATTTATAAAAGTAAGATCATAGTCCTTGCAACATAGATTGTTGTGAAGATTAAATGAAAAATGTACGTGAAATGACCTATTTTGATGTCTGGTACACAGTAGACATTAAATAAATGGTAGTTCATTTCCCTTTTACTTGTATAGAAAGTAATATCCATGGGTTTTTGGTTAGATACTGTACTTTTATGGGTTTAGAAAATCCCCAAAAATGTATAGTTGTGAGAGACGGCTAACAGAGCTAAAATAAAATTTCTTAAAGTAGAAGGCTGGAAAGCATGTGTTATTCTAAAAAAGAATATTCCTTATTATAGTAAATATATTTGTAAATCAAAATCATTGTTCTTATAATACAAACTGTTGAAAATACAGATCTACACAATATTCGTGGCTGTTGAGCATGCAGTATTTGGAAAATGTCAGTGTAAGGGGGCAGGTTTTTTTAGGAGTCCATTGGGGCGCCTGCATGGCTCAGTCGGTTAAGCGGCCAACTTTGGCTCAGGTCATGTTCTCACGGTCTGTGAGTTCCAGCCCTGCGTGGGGCTCTGTGCTGACAGCTCAGAGCCTGGAGCCTGTTTCAGATTCTGTGTCTCCCTCTCTCTGACCCTCCCCTGTTCATGCTGTCTCTCCCTGTTTCAAAAATGAATAAAACATTAAAAAAAATTAAAAAAAAAATCTCTAAGAGTTCAGGGTCTGGTTCTTAGGGACGGAAGTCCATAATAACCTTGTAGTGACATTTTTATGTTTCTCAAAGGATACTTTGGTCTTAAAAGATTAATACTGATTGGGTGACAATATCATTGTGGAAGTCAGATTTCAGACCTAGTTCCCTTCTTTGTTGTTTGTGTTTTTCATTAAAAAAGGAAATTAATTACAAAAAAAATTTTGCCTGTGGTCTAAAAGTTGAAGTTCTCACGATAACATTATTCTGAATGAAATATAATGGTCCTTGACAAAGTTTACTGGGTTCCATTTATGATCTAGATTATATTTCCAGAAAGTCCCCTCTAATGAAATTTTCATGTTATGGCCTATTATTTACCACTTAATGATATATCGCTTTTCTCAAGTACCTAGGAGCCTAGAGTCAAATCATTGCATTGTTATAAAGGAAAGTAAAGACCATCTGTTCTAAGCTCTTCCCTTTATTACAAGTGAGAATATTGAGACCTACACAAATTAAGAAACTTGCTCAAGGCCACACAGCGAGTCATTGGCAGAACTTGAGTTAGGACCAAGTCTTTTTGATTCTGTGTTTATTGATCCACCTATTCCATCACTCTTCCTGTGATGCATGCAAACCAATACTAAGTAAAAACTTCCTTGCAAAATAATTTGACCTCAATGTAAGTAGACTTCTTGACCAAAAGTTTTTAAGTAAAGCAGACTCTCTGCCAGTCATTGTCCTGATTGTTGGGCCTCTTAGAGTGGTTTTGCAACAGGCAGCTCTGTCCTCTTTGCTTGAGCTGTGACTGAAGGGTATAGACTTCCCTGCCTATTAGGGTATCAGTTGAGTTATCCCAAACATAACTAGCCATGAAAAGCCAACACAAATCACCCAGAAGTATGATCACCCATTTTTCAGTCTTATGCTCCACCACTTCCAGGGTTTGAGCAGTCTGTACAACATGAATTAACAAGTTTCCTAGTTGAACCCCAATAAGAACTGCTTTTAAACAAAGGAAGACCTGTGTTCAACAAGAATCATGACAAAGATCATTACCTTGAATGCATTACCTGATTCTTAGTTCAGGCCTTTTTCCACCTCAGTATACCAGGATATCACCTATTTCAGCACTGAATAATTTTACTGTGTAACAATTGCTAAATGATAAGCTACTCAATTAATATAAATGGCAGTGACACCCTCCATCCATTTAAGCAATCAAAATAAAAATGTTCCCACTGACAGGACTTAGGGACTGAGACTACTCCCCACCAAAAGCACAACAAAGTTTATTATTCTATCCACAGTGATCCTGGTACCAAAATGCATGGCACAATCCACCTTTAAGACTCCCCAGTAGAAGTTTCCTTTTGACTCAGTCATCTTGGCTCAGAACCAAAGAGGTTTCTACTACTCAGAGTAATAAGAACAATAATCACTTAAAAGATAGGTGCCTCTCCTTTGGGTTCTTCTATACAGAAGGGCTAGAGTTAACAAAGCAACTTTTAAAGGATTAAGAAACATCCCTGAGCACACTCTGAAATCATGTGTATTTACTTTCACATTTATCCGAAATCAAGTGTCTTTATTTCACTGACTCTCAGTTTTCCCATCTGTATTATGAAAGATTTGAATTATTAAGAGCTCTTTCAATTCCAAAGTCCATGATCTTTCTTTCCTTCTATCATGAAAAAACTTGCTATTTCTGTATATGAAAAACTAAACAACAAAATAAGGACTTAATACATAAAACTTTTTTCATTATGAAATTGTATAAATTACACAAAACAAATATTCAAATACTCTTTTTTGAGTTTAAAATGTCAAGTTGTCTCAATGAGTCTCACTTAACACAGTTTTCTCAACACTTTGTGCTTTCTTCCCTGGTTGATGGGGAACCACAGAGCCCTTAGCAAAAAGTGAGCTGCATCACATACTCCATGCTCCTCAAGAATGGTGGGGTACTTGATAGCATTACCCCTGACTTTGTACTCTAGTCAGGCTCAAGGGCAAGCACGATTGATCTTGCTGTAAGAAATTTGAAATGAGAAACCAGTGGCCATTTTCATGTTGGACACTGGTCCCACATCTGTCTCTATCTTGGATCTTCATGCCCTCATCAATATTCCCACATGGAACCACCAATTCCAAGATACTAGGTTGTAACTTACCCTGGAGCCTTGTCGGGATTAGCACTCCTGTTTCTTTGCAGGGAGTTGGGAGTGAAAAAGCCTAACTCTGGGCGGCACAGATTCTGCTGATAACTGAAAAATTTGTTGTTGAAAGAGGAAGTTGAGTTCATTTGGTGTCTCACCACAGAAACCTTATTTGTACAGACCAAAGGTAAGTCCCTTGAGCAGATGACAGTACTTAAGTTTTATTTCATTTTTATTTCATTTAACAGATAAATTCAAAGAGTATGGAGTCAAAGCCTGTACAAAATCAAACCATAGCTGCATACAGCCTTCCTTACTGTCCCTCACCCTATCTCTTTCCAACACAACTCACATGTCTATCTGTCTCATTAGAATCTCCATGGAAAGATAGGATTTTGGTGCAAAATTTGAAGAGAGTTTACTTTAGAAAAAGAAAGCTGCAACTCCTTCAAGCCGGAGGACATAAGGTGAAAAAACCTCAAGAACAGCAGTAGAAGTATCTTTGCTTCAAAAGTTCCCTCCACATGGAGTGCTTTTCCCTCAACCTCTCATCTCAAGGCTTAAAACCTAATGTATAGTTAGTTATTTTTGTTCATGGTTTATCCTTTATGTATACTGCAAACTGATTGAGGGCAAATATTTTATGTCTGACTCATCTCTGTATTCCCAACTAGTCTAGAACAAAGCACTTTTATGTTTGTTGAATGAATAAGTGAGGGAATGAATGAAAAAAAAAAACAAATGTTCAAATAACTCATGACTAAATAAATGAAAAGTGCTGATTAGAATCTCCTTCCACTGTACTAAGATTTTGGTCTTTATGTAAAAAGTTTATGGGGCCTTATAATTATGAAAATAAAGAAAAATATATACTTGGGTATTATAGTGTCAGCCAAGTCTGAAAGTAGTTCTGAAAAAACAAGGCTTACAAAATGTACAAACTTCTGTGGGCATGTAAGGGAACCGCATTCAGAAACCAGGGCCAAGAGCTGCAAAGAGCCTTCTGGGTAATAACCATAGCAAAGGGGAAAAAGGTAAGTATAGTAGGTTAGGTCAAACAGTAGCATTTTAATTTATGGATAAAACTAATAAGGAGAAAGTAAATGACAACATTTTTGTGGGAGGGCAATCTAGATCTGCAACAAGCTCGCCCTATAAAACCAGAACCATTCAAGATCTAGATGAAGCCATGTATAATACTCAGAGATGTTTAATACAAATTTCAAGGGCATCAAGAGTTGGGAAAGACAAACTTTTAGCACTAAAAACTATGAAGTTGAACTGATTTATAAAAAGATGATGACTTGTGAGGACTGACAAAAGGAAAAGATACCCATCCTGGCTGAGGTATATCAAATATTTGACCTTCTAATCCCCTTCTGAATTCTGACTCGATATATTTATCCCATTTGAATCTGTTGTTAATTTAGTTTTCTGGCTTGACATCCTACTAAAAGGAGAATACACTGACAGTCCAATACACGTTTCAGTCCATTTGGAAGTTCTGTTCCTCAATATAAATTGTTAAATTGGATTTCTAGTAAAAATCTATCCTTTGTGAATTTGGGCAGTGTGAGCCAGTTTTCTTAGGGTATTAATATTTTCTGGACAAGAAACTTTCCAGAACTGTTGAGCTTTAAAGCCAAACCCTGAGACAGAGGGAGAAAAATAATCCTTTCCTGATAATTAGCTATTTTCACTACCTCCTACCTGCATTTCACAGAAATTAAAAAAAAAAAAAACCCTTAACATGCTAAGAAAGCCTGCAGCTTACCTCATTTCCTTTTGCATGCAAGTGTCTTCTCTTTTCATTGGTCCTAAAAAGGGAAGAAAAAGTTGTTCAGAAGTCAGTGACTCAGTTTAGGTAAAGACAATTTCAATTCAGGTAAAGTTTTGATTTTAAAGTTTTAATTAAAAAGAGTAAATCTAACATAAGAGACTCTTAATATGGAGAAAAAAAACAGAGGGTTACTGTAGGGGTTGTGGGAGGGGGGATGGGCTAAATGGGTAAGAGGCATTAAGGAATCTACTCCTGGAATTATTGTTGCACTATATGCTAACTAATTTGGATATAAATTTTTAAAAAATAAAAATTAAAAAAAAAATAAATCTGTGTATCAACTGAAAAAGCTGATAAATTAACTTTAAGAACAGAGTATTTTAGTTATTTAATATTACTGTGTAGTAATCAATATCACTTCTAACAAAGTAATATTCAGTCATAAGAGTCTAAAAAAAAGTACAGATGTCCTATTTTTCCCATAGTTCTGAACTCCTCTTGTCTCTATATGTATCTGCTCAAAGTTTATTTTTAACTGATTTCATCATATCTTCCCTAGACTAGGGTAAATTTATTAGTTGGTAGTTTAAAGGCTTTTGGGTATTCTTTAATAATATCAGCAGGTTAAGTGTGATAACTATTGTCATTGTGTTCTCCTTAGAAACACAGTGTATTGTTAGTGTTTAATATTGGGAAAAACTAAATATTTCCTAAGTAATTGTTTTGATTTGATTCTTATGGATATTGATAATTGTGTCTCATATGTCTCTTTTTATATAGTCTGCTGAAAAACCTGGAACTAATTTATAGTCTACTGGTAGCAAGTTTGGAGATCTTTTTATGGTATGTTTTTTATTTTAATTATAATCTTTCATGCCTCTTTTTTTATGTCCTTACTCATTTTTTCTTTATTAATTTACACCACTTCATACTTATTTATGTGGTCTTTATATAGTATGCAGCATTTTGAGTTATTTTCAATCCTTTCTGGAACAATAGTGAAACAAAAAAGTTTTTTTTTAAAAAAAGAGTGAACTGTGATTTCAATTCCTTTTGGATTACAACTAGTGAATGTTAATTGCCTTAGATAAGCAGTCTTCAAGACTTTCTAATATCTGGAGAGGGAATAACAGAGAAGATAGCAGGGTAGGTGGGCCACAAGCTCACCTCATCCCACGGATACAATTAGATAACACATCAGTGTAAATAACCCAGAAAATGACCCGAAGATAGGCAGAAAAAAATTCCACAAAAGCTAGAGAAGCAGATACATTAAAGAAGGTAGGAAGAGTGAAGCTGTGGTTTGGGAGTAAAATGGACTATGGCAATCCATGATGAGGAGGGAGCTGGTGGCACAGAGAAGGGTGAGAAACACACTATCACACTGGCTATCCTGAATGGGGAAGACAAATCCCCAAAACATTTGGCTTTCAAAGCAAGACGGTGAAAGGGGCCAAATTTCATGAGTTCTTATAACCAGTAGGACTTAAAGTCTAGAACTTTAAAACTCATCACAGTTAGTTCTGGGAGAGCCTGGCAGGCATTGGGAAGCTGAGTTCCCACTCTTAAAGAGGACGACAAACAGAGGAGATAGAGCCTGGAAGCAGAATTTGAAAAATGTTGGGGCATACAGGAAGGAGGTTTATTTACTCATCTCAGAGTGTGGCCTAGAAAGTCAGGGGTAATGGGAAGACCCCTCTGGAACAAAGGAGCTGGCAAATGACATTTCCTTCCTCTACACCTTAGCATAAACACACCATGAACCCTAAGAGCACAAGCTCAATGTCAACTCTTTTTACCTAACTTGCTTTCACCAAGCTCTGTTACCCCGCCCTTCAGTAGATCTGCTCTTCCCATCACTTCTGCCTCAGTCCCAGTGCTCTAGGTTCCCTTCCACAGGAAACATGTGCAAACCCCATCAACAACTCGTCTCCTAACCCACAAGTTTGTGAAAACACAGTTCTGTCAACAGGCAGTAGCAGGTCTCATTTTTCTAGCAGACTGGTGCACAATTTGTTAAAATGTGCTCCACCTAGGCGAGGACAAAACACTGCCCACAATAGGCAAAGAAAGGTTCTACAGACAACTGGACTGAAGGAAAAAATGGCTAGGACTCAACAATAGGGCACATGCAGCATACATAGGAGACACTTCCAGAAGTACCACATCCTGGAGAACAGAGGACAATGCACTGCAGGGCACTAACAGGAACTCTTTTTTTTTTTTTTAAATGAAACCATCATCTTCAATACCAAGCGATGTAGCTGACTTTATTAGCACACAGAAACAGAAAAAGAGATTTAGACAAAATGAAACAACAGAGGAATATTTCCCAAATGAAACAACAGGACACAACGGCAGCAAGAGCCCTAAGTGAAACAGATATAAAAAATAAGCATGATAGAAAAATTGAAGTTATTATCATAAAGATACCCATTGGACTTGAGAAAAGACTGTAAGACATCAATGAGACCCATAATAAGGAGATAAATACAATCAATCACAGATTGAAGACAAAATAAATTAAATTAAAATTACACTTGATGGAATAAATAGCACGTAAGATTAAGCAAGGGATGAATTAATTACCTGGAAGACAGAGTTAGCTGAAAAAATGAGAGAAAAAAATTACACAAAATTAGAATAGACTAAGGGAACCTAATGACTCCACCAAACATAGTAACATTGGCATTATAGGGATCCCAGAAGAAGAGAGAGAAGATTTGAAGAAATAATAGCTGAAAATTTTCCTAATATGGGAAATCTAGGAGGCACAAATATCCGCCAACAAAATCAAACCAAGGAGGTCCCGAACAAGACACATAGTAGTTAAGATGAGAAAAATATAGTGATAATAAATTAAAAACAGCAAAAGAAAAGCAGACAGTTACATATATGGGGAACCCCATAAGACTATGAGCATATTTTTTAGCAGAAATTTTTCAGGCCAGAAGAGAGTGGCATGATACATTCAAAGTGCTGACAGGGAAAAATCTGCATGCAAGAATACTCTATCCAGAAAGGCTATCATTCAGAATAGAAAGAGGGATAAAGAGTTTCCAAAACAAAACAAAAACAAAAAACAAACAAACAAAAAACTGAAGGAGTTCATGACTAATAAACCACCCTTACAAGAAACTATAAAGGGGACTTTTCCAGTGGAAAGGAAAGACCATAAATGAAAGCATAAAAAGTAAAAATACCGAAACAGTAAAAATAAATATGTCTGTAAAAATTAAAGTATTCATAAAATAATGTAAAATAAGACACCATATACCTAAAACATGGAGGTGGGGAGAGGAGTAAAGAATGGATTCAAACTTAAGCAGCCATCAACTTCATAGAGTGCTATAAGAATAAAATATTATATACAAACCTAGTGGTAACCACAAATCAAAAACCAGTACTAGATATTCAAAGAATAGAAAGAAAGGAATCCAAGTATACCACTAGAGAAATCAAAAAAATCATGAAAAACCTAAAGGAAGAAAGGGTCATAGAAAAATGACAAAACAACCACAAAACAAGTAACAAAATGGAAATAAAAACATATACATCAATAATTATTTTGAATGTGGAATGGGAAGGTGGTGGCAGAATAGGAGGCCCCTAGGTTCACCTTACCTCATGAATACAACTAGATAACTATCAAATCATCCTACATACTCCATAAATTGACCTCAATACTGGCAGAACAAACTTCACAACTGAAGGTGGAGAAGAGGCCACATCAAAAATATTAGAAAATATGGAGCACAGTTTTGGAGAAAAATGTATCCTGCAGTTGGAAGGCAGCCACAGTAATGGAGAAGGGGAAGAGACAGACTAGTGCACAAGGGAACCGCACAGGACAAATGAACCTCCATAGCAACTGGTTTGGAAAGTGAGAGGGCCAGAATTTCATGAATTCTGGCAATCAGGGGAGCTTAAACCCTGGATGTTTAAAGGTCAACAGGCTTGACTTAATAGAGCCCAGAGGGCATTGCGGTGCTTTATGTGAGAAGGCAGGCAAACAACCTGAGAATATACAGCCTGGACTCAGTGACCTGAAAAAACCTGGGGCACACAGTGGGAAACATATTCATTCATCTTGGAGAACATCCCAGAGAGACAGTGTCCATGGACAGACACCTTTGGGGAAAAAAGAGACTGGCCAGTGCCATTCCCTCCACCTTTCCTTAGCATAAGCACAGGGCAACTGTGAGAACCACCACAGTGCCCAAACTGGCTGCTAACTTGCTTACACCAAGCCCCGCCCCCAACTCCAGCAGAATTGCCATTCCCAGCCATGCTTGCCTCAGTCCCAGCACAGTAAGCCCACTCCCTCAGAAGACCAGCACAAACTCCTGCACACATTGCATTTCTTGATACAGATTTGTGGAGCATCAGTTACAGTGGCATTGGGGACAAGTCTTATTTCACAGAGAAGAGAACACTTCTCTGTGAAGAGAAACACACCATATTCAAGACAGGGGCAAAAAACTGGCCACAGCAGGCAAAGACAGTCTTTGCAGATGACTGGCTTGAAGGATAAAGCAGCCAAGACAAAACAGCAAGGCACAAGCAGCACATACTGGGGACACTTCCAGAAACACCAGCCCCTGGAGAACAGAAAACACTACATGGCAGAGTACTATAGGACCTCTTAGTCATAAGGTATTACTCTCAAGAATAGAATATGTAGCTGAGTTTCCTAATACACAGAAACAGGCGCAGAGACTTAGAAAAAAAATGAGAATACAGAGAAATTAATCCCAAATGATGAACAAGACAAGGCCATTGTCAGAGATCTAAGTGAAACAGATATAAGTAACATACTTGATAAAGAATTAAAATGATGGGGGCGCCTGGGTGGCGCAGTCGGTTAAGCGTCCGACTTCAGCCAGGTCACAATCTCGCGGTCCGTGGGTTCGAGCCCTGTGTCGGGCTCTGGGCTGATGGCTCGGAGCCTGGAGCCTGTTTCCGATTCTGTGTCTCCCTCTCTCTCTGCCCCTCCCCCGTTCATGCTCTGTCTCTCTCTGTCCCAAAAATAAATAAAATAAAAAAAATTGTTTAAGAATTAAAATGATGATCACAAGGATATTTAGTGGACTTGAGAAAAAAGTGGAAGACATCGCTGAGACACTTAATACAGACAATGAATAACAGCAGAGATAAAGGGCTCAATAAATGAAATGAGAAATACTCTTCACAGAATGAACAGCAGGCTGGAAGAAGCAGAGGAATGAATTAATGACCTAGAAGACAGTGTAATGGAAAGTAATCAAGAAGAAAAAAGAGAGAAAGAAGAATTATGCAACATGAGAATAGACTTAGGGAACTTATTAACACTATATACGTATACCATTTGTAGTAAAGGGATCTCAGAAGAAGAAGAGAGAAAAAAATGGAGGAGAAGATTTATTTGAAGAAATAATAGCTGAAAAATCCCCTAATCTTGAGAAGGACACAAATATCCAGATCCTGGAGGCACAGAGTACCCCCATCAAAATCAAGGAAACCACATCAATACAAAATATATTGTAATTCAATTGGCAAAATACAGTAATAACAAAAAAAAATTAAAGCCGCAAGGAAAAAAAAAACAGTAACTTAGAAGGGAAAACCCAAACATCTTACAGGGGATTTTATAGAACAAATTTCCCAAGCCAGAAGGGAGAGGTATGATATATTCAATGAGCTGAATGGGAAGAATCTTCATGCAAGAATAATCTATACAACAAGACTGTCACTCAGAGTAGGAGAGATAAAGAGTTTCCCAAGAAAATAAAAACTAAAGAAGTTCCTGACCACAAACTAGCCCTTCAAGAAATATTAAAAAGCATACTTTCAATGGAAAGGAAAGGCCAAAAGTAGTAGTATAAAAGAAAGAAATAAAAAATAGTAAAAATGGATGTTTCTGTCAGAAATAAGTGAAGAAACTCACAAAATAATAAGATGTAAAATATGACAATATATACTTAACATGGGGAGGAGACAAGTAAAAAAAAGTCTTCAAATTTCAATGACTATCAACTTCAGATAGAATGCTATCTGCAGGTGATGTTTTATACAAAACTAGTGGTAACCATATATCAAAAACCACTAATAAACAGGCAAAAAATAAAGGCAAAGAAATAAAAAAAATCACTAAATAAAATCAGAAAAACATGATAGAGAAGGAGAAGAAAAGATCGGAAAAAAATTCTCAGAAACAATCACAAAACATATAATAAAATGAAAGTAAATACTTATGTATTAATAATTACTTTGAATGTAAGTTGAATAAATGCTCAAATCAAAAGATAGGATGACAGAATGGAAAGAAAACAAGACCCATCTATATGATGTCTGTAAGAGACACACTTTAGACCTAAAGACACCTGCAAATTGAAAGCAAGGAGATGAAGAATTATTTATCGTGCAAATCATTACCAAAAGAAAGCCAGGGTAGCAATGCTTACACAGAGAAAATAGATGTTAAAACAAAGACTGTAACAGGAGACAAAGAAGGGCACTATATAATAATAATGGAGACAATCCAAAAAGAAGATATAACAATTGTAAATATTTATGGGCCCAACATAGGAACACCCAAATAGATAAAGCAGTTAATAACAAACATAAAGGAACTAATCAATAATAATACAACAATAGTAAGAGACCTGAATACCCCACTTAATTAATAGACATGTTATCTAAACAAAATAAGGAAACAATTACCTTCAATGATATTTTGGACCAGGTGGATTTAACATATATATTCAGAACACTCCATCCCAAAACAGCAGAATACACATTCTTTTCAAGATCACATGGAACAGTCCCCAGAATAGATTACATTTAGCCCACAAAACAAACCTCAACAGATTAAGGAAGATTAAAGTCACACTACGCATCCTTTCTGAACACAATGCTATGAAAATAAGTTAACCTCAAGAAAAAAGTATGGAAAGACCACATATATATAAACATTCAATAACATGTTACTAAACAATAAATGGGTCAATGAGGAAATAAAAGGAGAAATAAAAAATTACATTGAAACAAATAAAAATGAAAAGACAATAGTTCAAATCTCTGTGATCCAGCAAAAGCAGTTCCAATAAATAATTTTATAATATAGTCCTACCCCAATAAGAAAGATGAATATCAAATAAACAACCTAACCTTACACCTAAAAGAGCTAGAAAAATAACAGGAAACAAAACTTAAAATCAGCAGATGAAGGATACAATAAAGATTAGAGCAGAAATAAATGATATATCAACTAAGAAAACAATGAACAGATCAATGAAACCAGGAGCTGGCATTTGAAAAACAATAAAATTGTTAAAATTCTAGCCAGGCCTATCAATACAAAAAGAGAAAGAACTCTAATAAATAAAATCACAAATGAGAGAGGCGAAATAATTACCAACACTACAGAAATACAATTATAAGACAATATTATGTAAAATTATATGCCAATAAATTGGACAATCCAGAAGAAATAGATAAATTCTTAGAAACATATAAACTATCAAAACTGAAACAGGAAGAAATAGAGTATTTGAACAGAATGATAACCAACAAAGAAATTGAACACATAATCAAAAAACTCCCAACAAGTAAAAATCCAGGATGAGATAGCTTCACAAGTGAGTTCTACCAAACATTTAAGAAAGAATTAATGCCTATTCTTTTCAAACTATTCCAAAAAATAGAAAAGGAAAGGAACTTCCAAATTCATTCTATGAGGCCACTATTACCCTGATACCAAAACCAGATAAAGACACCACTAGATTGATTTCACTCATATGAAGACTTTAAGAGACAAAACAGGTGAACATAAGGGAAGGGAAGCAAAAATAATGTAAAAACAGGGAGGGGTACAAAACAGAAGAGGCTCATAAATATGGAGAACAGAGGGTTACGGGAGGGGTTGTGGGAGGGGGGATGGACTAAATCGGTAAGGGGCACTAAGGAATCTACTCCTGAAATCATCGTTGCACTATATGCCAATTTGGATGTAAATTTTCTTTTTTCTTTTTTTAATATGAAATTTATTGACAAATTGATTTCCATACAACACTCAGTGCTCATTCCAACAGGTGCCTTCCTCAATACCCATCACTCATCCTTCCCTCCCTCCCACCCCGCATCAACCCTCAGTTTATTCTCAGTTTTTAAGAGTCTCTTATGGTTTGTCTCTCTCCCTCTCTTATTTTTTCCTTCCCCTCCCCCATGGTCTTCTGTTAAGTTTCTCAGGATCCACATAAGAGTGAAAACATATGGTATCTGTCTTTCTCTGCATGACTTATTTCACTTAGCATAACATGCTCCAGTTCCATCCACATTGCTACAAAAGGCCATATTTCATTCTTTCTCATTGCCACTTAGTATTCCATTGTGTATATAAACCACAACTAACTAATTTAGATGTAGATTTAAAAAAATAAAAAATAAAATTAAAAAAATAAACAAAATAAAATAAAATAAAAAAGACGCCACTAGAAAAGGGAACTACAGGCCAATATCCATGATGAACACACATGCAAAGACCCTCAAAAAAAGTGCTATCAAACAGAATCGAAAAACACATTAAAATATCATTCATCTGGATCAAGTGGGACATATTTAGGGTTGCAAAGATTTTTCAATATTAGTAAATCAATTAATATGATACAATGCATCAATAACAAAAAGGATAAAAATCACATGATCATTTCAATAAATGCAGAAAAAAATTGAAAAGTGCCAATATCCATTTATAATAAAAACCCTCAACAAAGTAGGTTTACAGGGAACATACTTCAACATTTTGAAGGCCATCTGTGAAAAACCCACATCTAACATTGTCCTTAATGGGGGAAAACTGAGAGCTTTTCCCCTTAGGTCAAGAATAAGACAAAGATGTCCATGATCACCATTTATGTTCAACATAGTAGAGGAAATCCTAGCCACAGAAATCAAACAAGAAAAAAGAAATGGGAGCCATCCAAAAAAGTAAGGAAGACGTAAAAATTTCACTCTTTGTACATGACATATTATATATAGAAAACCCAAAATATTTGACCAAAATACGTCTAGAACTGATAAACAAATTCAGTACAGTCACAAGATACAATATCAATGTACAGAAATCTGCTTATTTCCACACAAGAATGTGGAGAAAAATAAACCCCTGTGGACTGTTGGTGGGAATGCAAACTGGTGCAGCCACTGGAAAACAGTATGAGGATTCCTCAAAAGTTAATAATAGAACTACCCTGTAACTCAGCAATCACATTAGGGTATTTAACCCCAAACTACAAAACCATTAATTCAAAGGGATACATGTTTATAGCAACACTATTTACAATATCTAAATTGTGAAACCAACCCGAGTGTCCATCAATAAATGAAAGGATAAAGATGTAGCATATATATGCAATGATATGTTATTCAGCGAAAATAAAGAATAAAATATTGCCATTCGCAACAACATGAGGAGAGAGAGAGAGTATAATGCTAAGTGAAATTAGTCTATCAGCGAAATACATATCATTTAACTCATTTGTGAAATGTAAGAAACAAAACAATCAAAGGGAAAGAGAGAGAGAGAGAAAACAAGAAACAGTCTTAACTATAGAGAACAAATTGGTGGTTACAAGAGGGGACATGCGTGGGAGAATGGTTAAAATAGGGGATGGGGATTAAAGAGTACACTTAAAATGATGAGCACTGAGTAATGTAGAGAATTGTTGAGTCACTATCTTGTAAACTAATGTGACAAATTATGTTAACTATACTGGAATAAAAATAAAAACTTAATTAAAAAAAAAACAACAGTGGGAGTAACTCTGAGACCATGACCCTCAATGTCCAACAGAGAGAGCATAGTTTGACTGAAGGGCAAAATGAAGGAAATGAAAAAAACATACTTTCCCGTTTCTGATTCTATATGCCAGAGTATTCTTCAGCAGATTATACATGCACTTTTTGGAATTAATCATACAAGAAGTACCCAAAGAGCTACATTAATGAACAATTTTTTTTAAATGGTGAGAGGAAAGGTTGAGATTCAGAAGCGTAAAATATGCCATCTATTTTCTAAACTCAACAGTTCGGGGGACAACTTGATCACTAATAATATAATTACAAAACATTGCATAGTAAATAACATTAAATTATGTAGAAGGTGAGAAGATGAGTTCACTATGGGCTGAACCTGTTTAGGAAGTTTTCTTGGTCCTTGCACAATAGACAAGACTGGTGTTTCCAGTGGGTGGAACAAATTTCACTGGAGGAATGAAAAGTTATTTTTGGTGGTGCTAGGAATATGTTTTTATACATTTACAAGTTACGCATTTGTTTTAAGGCTTTAAAATGTAATAAAATTGGCACTTCATATCTATCATGTTATGAATATTATTAAAAAGAGGCTGAATTAGGCAGCTGAGCTTTTAAAACTATAATTAAACAAACATGCACAAAAATAAAAGTATAGAGGGTAAGCAAACATATTAGAAACTATGGACGAATATTTGAGCATCTCAGATTTATCAAATTCCAGCTTAAAGAGAAGATAGTAGGCAAGAGATCCCAGGACAGAGATGGAATATTACCAAGGACATGAATGACAAGTAAATATATACTATTTGTTTAACAGTGCAGACAAAATTTTGACTAAGGAATACAACATGTTAGCAAATAGTAGGAAAGAAGTTTGGAGACTAAAATCATACAAAAAAATCTTAAAATATAGAAACCCTAGGATATGGGAAGCAATTGAAGCATTTTAAATAAAGCCGGGGGAAGGAAATAAAAACTTATTTATTGGGTACTTTTTATGTACTACTCACTGTTCTAGAAAATGTATACACATTTCATTTAATTTTCAGAACAATTAATTCTATGGAGTAGGGAATAATGTTATCTCTTATCTTACCTATGAGTAAATTGCAGCATGGAGAGGTTAATCAACTTCCCAAAAGTTATATGAATGGGAAAGGCAAGATTCAGATCCAAGACTGTCTGACTCCAAAACCATGTTTTTTCTACCACTCCCTCAAAGGTTTCTGGGACAAGAGTGCAGAATGGATTGGCGAAGGTGGAAAAACAGATGGTGGAGAGCCCTATTGAAGGATATACCAGTAATTTAAATTTTAGGTAACAAGAATGTGGATTAGGGCAGTGACAATAAGAATGAAGATAGAGGGTAGTTTCAAAAGAATTTCTGAAAAGAGCACTTAAAAATATAATCAGTAAAATGAAAGAGGAGGCAAATCTTCATGAGAAGGAATAAATCAGTCTGTGAAAGGGTTTATTTTTTTTCAAGTTTTAATTTAAATTCCAGTTAGTTAATATATAGTGTAATATTAGCCTTAGGTATAGAATTGAGGGACTCATCACTTATATACATCACCCAGTGTTCATCACAAGTTCCCTCCTTAATAGCCATCACCCATTTAACCAATTCCCCCTACCCACTTCACCTCCGGCAACCCTCAGTTTGTTCTCTATAATTAAGAGTCTGTTTTATAGTTGGCTTCTCTGTCTTTTCCCCTTTTCATATGTTTTGTTTATTAAATTATGCATATGAGTAAAATCAAATGGTATTTGTCTTTCCTGACTGACTGGCTTTGCTTAGCCTGATGCTCTCTAGCTCCATCCACGCCATTGCAAATGCAATATTTCATTCTTTTTGATGGCTGAGTAATATTCCATTGTGTGTGTGAATATCTATCATCTATCTATCTATCTATCTATCTATCATCTATATACTACACTTAGCATAATACACTCTAGTTCCATCCACGTTGTTGCCAATGGCAAGATTTCATTCTTTTTGATCACCAAGTAATATATATACATATATATATACATATATATGTATATATATATATATTATATATATAATATGTATGTATATATATTATATATATAATATATATATTATATATAATATATATATAATATATATATAATATATATGTATATACCACAAGATTTCATTCTTTTTGATCACCAAGTAATATATATATATATATACATATATATATACATATATATATACATAATATATATATACATATATATATACACATATATATATATATACATATATATATACATATATATATATACATGTGTATATATATATACCACATCTTCTTTATTCATTCATCAGTCAATGGACATTTGGACACTTTCCATAATTTGGTTGTTGTTGATAATGCTGGTATAAACATTGGTGTGCACGTATCACTTCAATTCACTATTTTTGTATCCTTTGGGTAAATACCTAGTAGGGCAATTGCTGGGTCATATAGTAGTTCTATTTTTAACTTTTTGAGGAACCTTCATACTGTTTTCCAGAGTGACTGCACCAGTTCGACTTCTGAAAAACAGTGTGGATCCCCTTTCTCTATATCCTTGCCAACACCTGTTGCTTCCAGTTTTGCTAATTTTAGCCATTCTGACAGTTACGAGGTGATATCCTATTGTAGGTTTGATTTGTATTTCCCTGATGATGAGTGATGTTAAACATCTTTTCATGTGTCTATTAGCCATCTTTCTTTCTTTTTTTTTTTTTTTTTTTATTTTGAAAATGTCTATTCATGTCTTCTGCCCAATTCTTAACTGGATTAATTTGGGAGGTGGGTGTTCAGTTGTATTAGTTCTTTATATATTTTGGATACTAACCCTTTATCAGATATGTCATGTGCAAATATCTTCTATTCTGTAGGTTGTGTTTTCATTTAGTAATTGTGTCCTTCGCTGTGCAGAAGCTTTTTATCCTAATGAAGTCCTAATACTTCCTTTTTGCATATGTTTCCCTTGCCTCAGGATATGTGTCTAGTAATAAGTTGCTGCAGCTGAGGTCAAAGAGGTTGCTGCCTGTGTTCTCCTCTAGGATATTTATGGTTTCAATTCTCACATTAGGTCTTTCATCAATTTTGAATTTATTTTGTATATGGTGTTAGAAAATGGCCCACTTTAATTATTTTGCAGGTTGCAGTACAGTTTTCTCAATACCACTTGTTGAAGAGACGGTCTTTTTCTTTCCATTGGATATTCTTTCCTGCTTTGTATAAGATTAGTTGGCAATATAGTTGTGGGTCCACTTCTGGGATTCCTATTCTGTTCCATTGATGCGTGTGTGTCTGTTTTTGTGCCAGTACTATACTCTTTGTACAGCTGTGTAATGTGATTTGAAGCCTAGAATTTTGTGATGCCTACGGCTTTGCTTTTCTTTTTCAAGGTTACTTTGTCTATGTGGGGTCTTTTGTAATTCCATACATATTTTAAGATTGTTTGTTCTAGTTCTGTGAAAAATGCTGGTGGTATTTTGATATGGATTGCATTAAATGTGTAGATTGCTTTGTGTAGTATAGATATTTTAACTATATCTGTTCTTCCAATCCATGTTCATGTCATGTCTTTTCATTTTTTGTGTGTTATCTTCAATTGCTTTCATCAGTATTTTATACTTTTCAGAGTAAAGGTATTTTAACTCTTTGGTTAGGTTTATTCCTAGGTATCTTATGGGATTGATTTCTTGATTTCTCTTTCTGCTGCTTAATTATTGATATATAAAAATGTAACAAATTTCTGTTGGTCGATTTTGTAACCTGAAGCATTGGTGAATTAGTGTACCAGTTACTAGCAGTATTTTGGTGGAGTCTTTTGGGTTTTCTATATATAGTATCATGTAGTCTGCAAATATTGAAATTTTGATTTCTTCCTTCCTGATTTGGATGCCTTTTATTTCTTTCTGTTGTCTGATTGCTGAGGCTGGGACTTCCAGTACTATCTTAAATAACAGTGGTGAAAATGAACATCCCTGTAGTAAAAACAAAGTTCTCAGGGTTTTTTTTTCCCCATTGAGGATTATATTAGCTGTGGATTTTCACATATGGCCTTTATGATATTGAGGTATGTTCCTGCTAAACCTATTTTGTTGATGGGTTGTAACATGAATGGATGTTGTACTTTGTCAAATGTTTGTTTGGTTTTTTTTTTTGCATCTATTGAAATGATCATATGGTTCTTATACTTTCTTTTACTAATGTGGTGCATTGTGTTGATTGATTTGTGAATATCCACACTTACAGCCCAGGAATACATACAACTTAATTGTGGTGAATTATTCTTTTAATGTACTCTTGGATTTGATTTCCTAGAAATTTTTGAGAATTTTTTATACATCTTCATTAGATATATTGGCCTGTACTTCTGTTTTTCAATGTAGTCTTTACCTGGTTTTGGAATCAGAGCAATGCTGGCTTCATAGAATATGTATCGAAATTGTCTTTCCATTTCTTTTTTTATATAGTTTGAGAAGTATACGTATTAACTTTTCCTTAAATGTTTGGTAGAATTACCCTGGGAAGCCATCTGGCACTGGACTTTTGTTTGTTGGGAGATTTTTGATTACTGATACAATTTATTTGCTGTTTATCAGTCTGTTGAAGTTTTCTGTTTCTTATTGTTTCAGTTTTGGTAGTGTATATGTTTCTAGGAATTTATTCATATCTTTCAGATTGCCCAATTTGTTGGCATATAATTTTTCATGAAACTCATAATTGCTTGTATTTCTGTGGTATTCATTGTGATTTTCCCTATTTCATTTGTGATTTTATTTAATTGGTCCTTTGTCTTTAGTTTTTGATAAGTCTATCTAGGGGTTTATCAATTTTATTAATTATTTCAAAGAATAAGCTCCTGGCTTCATTTGTCTGTTTTATTGTTTTCTTTTTTTGGGGGGGGGGTGTTTTTTTCTATATCATTTATTTCTATTCTAATATTTACTATTTCTCTTCTCCTGCTGGCTGTAGCCTTTATTTGTTTCTCATTTTAAGTTCCTTTAGACTTAATGTTAGCTTGTTTATTTGAGATTTCTCTTGCTTCTTGAGATAGTCCTGTAGTGCTATATACTTCTGTCTAGGGACTGATTTTGCTGCATCCCAAAGGTTTTGTCCAATCGTGTTTTCATTTTCATTTGTTCCCATGTATTATTTTTAATTTGATCTTTAATTTCCTAGGTGACCCATTCATTCTTTAATAGAATGTCCTTTAACCTTCACATATTTGTGTTCTTTCCAATTTTTTTCTTGTCGTTGACTTCATGTTTCTCAGCCTTTTGGTTAGAAAATTTGCATGGTATGATCTCAATCATTTGTACTTCTTGAGACCTTATTTGTGACCTAGCATGCGACCTATTCTGGAGAATTTCCCATGTACACTCAAGAAGAATGTGTATTCTACTGCTTTATGATGAAATGGCTTGAATATATCTGCCAAATCTATCTGGTCTAGTGTGTCTTTCAAAGACATTGCTTCCTAGCTCATTTTCTGCCTAAATAATATTTATAATTATTTAATCTTGTTGGATAGCCCCTTTTATTATAATATAGTGCCCTTCGTCATATCTTGTTGTACTCTTTGGTTTAACATCTAGTTTGTCTGATATCAGAATGGCTACTTTGGCTTTCTTTTGATATCTACTTGTGAGATAATTCTTTCTCCATCCCCTGACTTTCAAACTGTATGTGTCTAATTGGAGTGTATAGTCCATTTATATTCAGGGTAATTATTGATAGATATGTATTTACTGCCTTTTCATTACGTGTTTTGTCTTTGTTTCTGGAGATTTTCTCTGTTCCTTTATAGTCTTTGTTTCTTTTGTCATTCTTTCTTATTGAAAGTGTCCCCTTTAATGTTTCTTGCAGGACTGGTTTAGTGGTCACAAAATCCTTTAGTTTTTGTTTGTCTGTGAAACTCTATCTCTCTTTTGATTCTGAATGATAGATAGCCTTGTTGGATAAAATATTCTTGGCTTCCGATTTTTCCCACTCAGCACGTTGAATATATCATGTCACACCCTTGTGCCAAGTTTCCTTGGACAGATCTGTTGCTAACCTATGGATCTTCCCTTGTAAGTTAGGGACTACTTTTTTCTTGCTGCTTTTAGGATTTTTTTCTTTGTCTCTATATTTTTCAAATTTAATTGCAGTATGTTTTCTTGTTGGCTTGCTTTTGTTGATTTTGATGGGGGTTTTCTATGCATCCTGATTTTGGATGTCTGTTTCTCTCCCCAGATCAGGGAAGTTATGAACTATAATTTAGCCCAATAAACCTTTTACCCCCTTTTCTCTCTTCTTATTCTGCTACTCCTATGATATGAATGATATGAATGACTTTGAAGAAGTCAGTGGCTTCCCCAAGTTTAATTTCGAGGTTCAAGATTTTTCTTTCCTTCTTTTATTTAGCTTCAATATTTTTAAAATGATTCTATATCTATGTCACTTATTAATTCTTCTACTTCTTTATTCCTTGTGGTCATTACATCCAGTTGGTTTTGAATCTCATTGGTTGTCTTTTTCATTTTGGTCTGATTGGTTTTTAACTCTTTTATCTCTGTGGTAATGGTCTCCCTGACGTCTTCTATGATTTTCTCAAGCGCAGCTAGTATCCTTATGCTTGTTTTTTTAAATTACAAATCAGGCATATTACTTATATCCGTTTCAATTAGAACACTGGATGTAGCCTTTTCTTATTGTTTCTTTTGGGATAAATTCCTCTACAATGACATTTTGCCTAGGTCTCTGTCTCCTTCTCTATCTTATAAAAGCCTGTTATGTTTCTTGCTCTTGGGAATAATGACGTTATGGAGAAGAGGTCATATAATGTCTAGGGACTGGCATTCCAGGACGTGTCTCTGATGTGTGCTTCATGCACTCTGCTCCGTATTTTGGGTGCATTATCCCTCAGGTAAGTCATCTGAAGAGTTTCTCCTTAACTATAGTGGGGAGTGTTTGGACTTAGACCAGAGTGTGATGAGTTTTAACTTAGGTGTGCTCTTATATGCTTGTTAAAAGGGATATGATGCTATCTCCACTAGAATTAAAACTTTGCAGAACTCTATGGTCAGAAGACATGGTGCGTACCGGGGTTTGGGCTGGACTTCTGGGGTAGGAGCCTGCTGTGCTGGTCCTAAGGCACACTTGCCTGAAAAAGCAGTATCAACAGAGTGCAAGGTGCATGACTTGGTGTAATAAGGTTAGGCGGTCAGTGTTGGCATTGTGGTGTTTACTGAAATTGGTTTATGCTGAGGGGTAGGGGAGGAAAATTGTGCCAACCTGCTCCTTTGTCCCTGCAGAAAGGAGTCTATCCTTGTTGTTGTCAAAGAAGCATTTTCATGGGTAATCTGGAAGAAATGGACAAATTCCTAGAAACATATACACTACCAAAAGTGAAACAGGAAGAAATAGAAAATTTTAACAGACCCACAACCAGTAAGGAAATCGAATCAGTAATCAAAAATCTGCCAAAAAACAAGAGTCCAAGGCCATATGGCTTTCCAGGGAAATTATACCAAACATTTAAGGAAGAGTTAACACCTATTCTCTTGAAACTGTTCAAAAAAATAGAAATGGAAGAAAACTTCCAAACTCTTTCTATGAAGGCACCATTACCTTGATTCCAAAACCAGACAGAGACCACACTAAAAAAGGAGAACTATAGACCAATTTCCCTGATGAACATGGATGCAAAAATCCTCAACAAGATATTAGCCAACCGGATCCAACAATACATTAAAAAAATTATTCACCATGACCAAGTAGGATTTATCCTGGGATTCAGGGCTGGGTCAATATCTGCAAAACAATTAATGTGATTCATCACATCAATAAAAGAAAAGACAAGAACCATATGATCCTCCAAATAGATGCAGAAAAAGCATTTGACAAAATACAGCATCTTTTCTTGATAAAGACCCTCAAGAAAATAGGGATAGAAGGAGCATACCTCGAGATCATAACAGTCATATATGAATGACCCAACACTAAAATCGCCATCAATGGGGAAAACCTGAGAGCTTTCCTCCAAGGTCAGGAACAAGACAGGGATGTCCACTCTTGCTACTGTTATTCAACATAGTATTGGAAGTCTTAGCCTCTGCAATCAGACAACAGAAAGAAATAAAAGGCATCCAAATCGGCAAGGAGGAAGTAAAACTTTCACTCCTTGCAGATCACATGATACTCTATATGGAACACCCAAAAGATTCCACCAAAAATTGCTAGAATTTATTCATGAATTCAGCACAGTTGCAGGATATAAAATCAATGCACAGAAATCTGTTGAATTCCTATACACCAACAATGAAGTGACAGAAAGAGAAATCAAGGAACCGATCCCATTTACAGTTGCACAAAAAAACCATGAAATACTTAGGAATAAATCTAACCAAAGAGTTGAAAAATCTTACACTGAAAAGTATAGAAACTTTATGAAAGAAATTTAAGAAGACACACAAAAAAATGGAAAAAGATTCCATGCTCCTGGATAGGAAGAAAATTTTGTTAAAATGCTGATACTACCCAAAGCAATCTACGTATTCAATGCAATCCCTATCAAAATAACACCAGCATTCTTCACAGAGCTAGAACAAATAATCATCAAATTTATATGGAACCAGAAAAGACCTTGAATAGCCAAAGCAATATTGAAAAAGAAAACCAAAGCAGGAGGCATCACAATCCCAGAAATTAAGCTATACTACAAAGCTGTAATCATCAACACAGTATGATACTGGCACAAGAACAGACACTCAGATCAATGGAACAGAATAGAGAACCCAGAAATGGACCTACAAACGTATGGCCAATTAAAATTCAACAAAGCAGGAAAGAATAGCCAATGGAATAAAGACAGTCTCTTCAGCAAGTGGTGCTGGGAAAACTGGACAGTGACATGCCAAAGAATGAACCTGGACCACTTTCTTACACCGTACACAAAAATAAACTCAAAGTGGATAAAACACCTAAATGTAAGACAGGCAGCCATCAAAATCCTCGAGGAGAAAGCAGGCAAAAACCTCTTTGACCTTGGCTGCACCAACTTCTTCCTCAACATGTCTCCAGAGGCAAGAGAAACAAAAGCAAAAATGAATTACTGGGACCTCATCAAAATAAAAACCTTCTGTACAGGAAAGGAAACAATCAGCAAAACTAAAAGGCAACCAACAGAATGGGAGAAGATATTTGCAAACGACATATCAGATAAAGGGTTAGTACCCAAAATCTATATAGAACTTATCAAACTCAACACCCAAAAAACAAGTAATCCAGTGAAGAAATGGGCAAAAGACATGAATAGACACTTCCCCAAAGAAGACATCCAGATGGCCAACAGACACATGACAAAATGCTCAACATCACTCATCATCAGTGAAATACAAATCAAAACCACAATGAGATACCACCTTATACCTGTCATAATAGCTAACATTAACAACTCAGGCAACAACAGATGTTGGCGAGGATGCGGAGAAAGGATCTCTTTTGCATTGTTGCTGGAATGCAAGCTGGTGCAGGCACTCTGGAAAACAGTATGGAGGTTTCTCAAAAAACTAAAAATAGAACTACCCTACAACCCAGCAATTGCACTACTAGGCATTTATCCACAGGATACAGGTGTGCTGTTTCGAAGGGACACATACACCCCCATGTTTATAGCAGCACTATCAACAATAGCCAAAGTATGGAAAGAGCCCAAATGTCAATTAATGGATGAATGGATAAGGAAAATGTGGTATATGTATACAATGAAGTATTACTTGGCAATCAAAAAGAATGAAATCTTGCCATTTGCAACTATGTGGATGGAACTGGAGGGTATTATCCTAAGTGAAATTAGTCAGCCAGAGAAAGACAAAAATCATATGATTTCACTCATATGAGGACTTTGAGAGACAAAACAGATGAACATAAGGGAAGGGAAACAAAAATAATATAAAAACATGGAGGGGGACAATACAGAAGAGACTCATAAATATGGAGAACAAACTGAGGGTTGCTGGAGGGGTTATGGGAGGGAGATGGGCTTAATGGGTAAAGGGCATTAAGGAATCTACTCCTGAAATCATTGTTTCACTATATGCTAACTAATTTGGATGTAAATTTTAAAAAAATAAAATTAAAATTCAAAAAATAGCACTTTCAGAGGAGCCAGTTATTTTCCCTCATGCATTACAGGTATTTTTCAGATTGCTGACTTCACATTGTCTGTCTCTGGGTTGCTTGCCTGCCTGGGGCAGTACAGTACACTCTGGGATCTATCCTACTCTGCCCTGCTGATTTTTAAAACCCCGTACTTTAGGGACCTGGTGTGGCAGAGACCTGTACTGGTTCTCTGTGAAAGGGTCTTGCCACACTGGGACTGATGCAGGTTTGACCCAGAAGGGTAGTCACACCAGAGTACAGGTTTGGAACAAGCAGACTATACAGCCTGTGTCCCAGTTAGCTGCTTTCATAGTAAGTTGCAGTGGAGGGAAATGGCTCCCGCTGGTTCTTTTGTCCCCAGAGAGGCAATGCCACTTCTCACAGATGTGCTCCAAAACGAAGGAACATTATCTCCCTGTGCCACTTAGGTGTTCCTCAGATTACCTAGTCCACCCTAGGGTTGTATGCCTGTCTCTGCTCCAGGAGTAGGGCAGTGTCCTTAGGTTTCTATACTGGCTCAGCCAGGGAACCTCTGAAATTTCCGTCTTTGAGCCCCAGTGATAGCAAAACGTCACAAAAATCATCCCCTTTTGTTTTCTCAGCCAATAGCTTTGGGGAAGTGTTCTTCTTGTGCATTTCCCTGTGTGCTCCACTCTCCTTCACCTTTCTGCATGACCAGGGCTCCCTCCCCTCCACAGCACCCAGAACCCATTTCTCCCCCAAACCATGTCTCCACCCTTCCTACATTACTCAAAGTGGCATCTTCTCTTCCTATAGGTGTACAGTTTGTTCTATCAATTCTCAGGTCAATGTCTTGAGTACTCAGAATGATTTGATCCTTACCTAACTGTATTCGAGGGATGAGGCAAATCTATGGCCCTCCTACTATGCCACCATCTTTTTTGAGTAATGCACTGAAGTATCTTTCTTCAGTTAGAAAAAATACTTGGTAGTTAGAAGTTGTGTTTATTTTCTTCAACCCCAGGGCTTGTTATGGAGACAGGTATCAGTGCAGGACAACTTCTTGAGATTTTCTGTGAGGACCCTGCAGTCCTGTAAATGAAAATCTTAGTCTCACAAGATGGGAATTTCTAAAGAAACATATTTCAGATAATTTCCATAATAAGAGATTTTTTTCAACTAAATATCTGGCTGGTAGAGTATACATGTTCTAAATTAATGTGAATTATGAGGTTTCCACAAATTCAAGGTGGTCTGTTTGGTTTCTACAGAGTCAAAGCCATGAACAATTGGCAAGAATGCAAGGAATGTAGCAAAGGTATATCTTGAATCCATTTCTTATTTCAGGCTACTTGCCTTGAAACTTAATGACTTCAGCTGGGGAGGGAAGATGGCAGCGTAGGAGGGCGCTGGGCTCACCACGCGTCCTGCTGATCACTTAGATTCCACCTACACCTGCCTAAATAACCCAGAAAACCGCCAGAAGATTAGCAGAATGGAGTCTCCGGAGCCAAGCACAGACGAGATGCCCACGGAAGAGGGTAGGAAGGGCGGCGAGGCAGTGCACGCTCCACGGACTGGCGGGAGGGAGCCGGGGCGGAGGGGCTGCTCCCCGGCCTAGCAGAGCCCCTGAATCTGGCTGGCAAAAGCGGAGGGGCCTGATGGACTGTGTTCCGACAGCAAGTGCGACTTAGCGTCTGGGAGGTCATAAGTTAACAGCTCTGCACAGAAAGCGGGAAGGCTGGAGGACAAAGGGAGGGAGAGCTGCTGAGCCGCCAGAAAACAGAGCTCAGTTTGGTGGGGAACAAACGCGCTCGCCAGCGCCATCTCCCCCGCCCACCCCCCAGCCAAAATCCCAAAGGGAACCAGTTCCTGCCAGGGAACTTGCTCTCTCTGCACAAACACCCAACTCTGTGCTTCTGCGGAGCCAAACCTCCTGCAGCGAATCTGATTCCCTCCCACTGCCACAGGGCCCCTCTTAAAGTGGATCACCTAAGGAGAAGCGAGCTAAGCCTGCCCCTCCTGCCCCCGTGCACCTTGCCTACCCACCCCAGCTAATATGCCAGATCCCCAGCACCACAAGCCTGGCAGTGTGCAAGGAGCCCAGACGGGCCACACCACCCCACAGTGAATCCCGCCCCTAGGAGAGGGGAAGAGAAGGCACACACCAGTCTGACTGTGGCCCCAGCGGTGGGCTGGGGGCAGACATCAGGTCGGACTGCGGCCCCGCCCACCAACTCCAGTTATACACCACAGCACAGGGGAAGTGCCCTGCAGGTCCTCACCACTCCACGGACTATCCAAAATGACCAAACAGAAGAATTCCCCTCAGAAGAAACTCCAGGAAATAACAACAGCTAATGAACTGATTAAAAAGGATTTAAATAATATAACAGAAAGTGAATTTAGAATAATAGTCATAAAATTAATCGCTGGGCTTGAAAACAGTATAGAGGACAGCAGAGAATCTCTTGCTACAGAGATCAAGGGACTAAGGAACAGTCACGAGGAGCTGAAAAGTGCTTTAAACGAAATGCAAAACAAAATGGAAACAACAACAGCTCGGATTGAAGAGGCAGAGGAGAGAATAGGTGAACTAGAAGATAAAGTCATGGAAAAAGAGGAAGCTGAGAGAAAGAGAGATAAAAAATCCAGGGGTATGAGGGGAAAATTAGAGAACTAAGTGATACACTAAAAAGAAATAATCTACGCATAATTGGTATCCCAGAGGAGGAAGAGAGAGGGAAAGGTGCTGAAGGGGTACTTGAAGAAATTATAGCTGAGAACTTCCCTGAACTGGGGAAGGAAAAAGGCATTGAAATCCAAGAGACACAGAGAACTCCCTTCAGACGTAACTTGAATCGATCTACTGCACGACATATCATAGTGAAACTGGCAAAATACAAGGATAAAGAGAA
>NC_064817.1:61120678-61145287 GCF_023721935.1 Panthera uncia | reverse complement strand
TATAGCAGCACTCTCAACAATAGCCAAATTATGGAAAGAGCCTAAATGTCCATCAACTGATGAATGGATAAAGAAATTGTGGTTTATATACACAATGGAATACCATGTGGCAATGAGAAAGAATGAAATATGGCCTTTTGTAGCAACGTGGATGGAACTGGAGAGTGTGATGCTAAGTGAAATAAGCCATATACAAAAAGACAGATACCATATGGTTTCACTCTTATGTGGATCCTGAGAAACTTAACAGAAACCCATGGGGGAGGGGAAGGAAAAAAAAAAAGAGGTTAGAGTGGGAGAGAGCCAAAGCATAAGAGACTGTTAAAAACTGAGAACAAACTGAGGGTTGATGGGGGGTGGGAGGGAGGGGAGGGTGGGTGATGGGTATTGAGGAGGGCACCTTTTGGGATGAACACTGGGTGTTGTATGGAAACCAATTTGACAATAAATTTCATATATTAAAAAATATAAATAAATAAAAATTAAAAAAAAAAGAAACGTAATAACTTCATATCACTAGAACTGATAACTTGAAAAACGGTGGAAGAGGTGAAGACTGTATTTTTACACCACCTTCCTATGCTGACCTTTTTGTTCAGCTTTCTCTTCAAGGGTATGATGCTTTTCCAGACCTTCTGGGTTCCTGTTGTCACAAAGGAATGTCATCTGAGTGGTAGATTCTTACTACTAAAACAAGCATTTTGTTTCAAATGGACATCACAAACACAAAAGACTGGATTTCAAGCGTCTAGAATTTCAAGAATTGACAAGAAGCAAAGGATTACTCAATGCAGTAATCTCAAGTTTTTTGGTCTCAGATCCCTCATAAGGATTCCAAAGAACTTTTATGTGGAATGAATATATATATATATATATATATATATATATATATATCACCATATTAGATATTTGTATATATATTCACCATATCGTATATTAAAACTGATAAAAACTGATGTTTTAAAAGTATTAATACGTCTAAAATAATAAAATCATTATATGCTAATCTAAAAGCATATACCCATGAGACATAGTTAATTTATCAAAAACAGTGAGAAGAGTGACATTGTTTTACATTTTTTCAAACTTCTTTAATGTCTGGTTTAATAGAAGATAGTTGGATTCTCATACCTGTTTTTTTTTTTCATTCAATCTGTTGTTACATATTGATTTAGTTGCAATATAGGAGAAAAATGTTAGCCTTATATGGGCATTTAGACTAAAAAGAGAAGAGTAGTAACATTTTCACATATTTCACATTGTACGTATTTTCATTGATGCCACACTAAAACTAGACCAGTAGTAGCTTTTTACAAGATAATTGCAATTTGGATTCTGAAAATATATCAAGGAATTTTTCCTAATATATTTCAGTAAAATTCAATGACTTATCATGTACTTTAAATGGATCTTTTAGCCACACAGTATTTGTAACAACATGCATTGTTATTTTGGAAAATATTAGTTTACTGAGTTATACAACTGTTAGTATGATTCATTATGCAGAATCAAAAATACATCACATTTGTTACTATCATCACTGGTTTCATCAGAAAGTCCATAAGCATTAAGAAGCTTTCAAGCACAGTGATGGATGCAAATTGTCCAAAGTTCTAATTTTTACTTGAAAACTCAAATTTTAACATTGGAAACAAATTCTTGTCAGCTGTTTTTTCTTGAAGTGACATGTTCACTTTGGTCATTTCCAAGAAATGTCTACCAAATAACCAAATTTGAATAGCCATAATTTTTTTCCAGTCATTCTTTCAAATAAAAAATGGTGTTCCATGAAAAAAGTGTCTAGTTCAACACAAAGCTTAAATAGTTTTACAAGTGCTTTTCTTTGAGCGAAACATTATGCTTCAGTGTGTAGCAGAAGTATTTTACATATACTTCCCATTTTTTCACACAATATTAAAAACGTGTACTCAAGGGTCAAGATCCAATAAAATTAGTATATATTTTTTCTACAGTAGCCCCCTATTATCTGTGTTTTTGCTTCCCATGGTTTCAGATACCTGCTGTTAACTGTGGTCTGGGAGCAGATGATCCTCCTTCTGACATATTGTCAAAATGTCAATAAATAGCCTAAAGCTATATCACAATGTCCATGTCATTTATCTCACCTCATCTTATCATGTAGGCATTTTATCATCTCCTGTCATCATAAGAAGAGTGAGTAAAGTACAGAACAATATATGTTTTGAGAGAGAGAGAGAGAGAGAGAGAGAGACGATATTCACATAGCTTTTATTATAGTAATTGTTTTAATTATTTTATTTTATTATTAGTTATTGTTATAAAAATTTAAGTGTGCCTAATTTATAAATTAAGCTTTATTATAGGTATATATGTATAGGAAAAAAAACAGTAATATATCATGTTTGTTACCATGTGTAGTTTCAGATATCCTCCGGAGATCTTGGAACATATCCCCCATGGGTAAGGCAGGACGATTGTGCTTCATCAAGGACATTCTTAAGTGAAGCTGTCTTTTTGCCCATAAATGTATGACAGTAATGAATACAAGCATACTGTGATACAATTTCCTTGATTTGTATTAAGGCACTAGAAGTTTTATCCTCCATGGCTTTTGTACCATCCATGCAAATATCAATACAGTGTAAAAGGCAAATAATATCTTAGTATTGTTTTTAAAGTAGTTATGACCTTGAGGGCCTACTAAAAGTGTCTCAGGACCCCCAGGGATCGCCAGATCAACATTGAGACCCCTTGTGTCAAACCAGGTTTCATAAGAGATTGTTTAAAAATTCAATCAAAATGTTGCACCAAATACCTACAGACACAGCTACATAACATTTCATGCTGAGAATCAACTTGTACTATGTCATATTATTCTAACATTAACATGAAGGTGACATATTTTCTGTAGAGCTATTTGGGCTATTTTCAAATGTACTTTTGGTATTCTCTTACCTTTATCCTCCGTCATTATTTTTTCCCTATTCGTGTCAATTCAAAGCAGTTCCAAATTAGCTAATATGAATTGAGCATTTACTAATTGCAACCTGTACTAGGTTATGCTTGGGTAGATTCACTGATAAATAAGTCCTTGCTTTTAAGGAATTTAGAATATAATTTGGAAAGTTAGAAACATACAGACAGTACCCAATTTGCAATTGTTCAACTGACAATATTTCAACTTTATGGTGGCCCAAAAGTGATATGCATTTAGTAGAAATTGTATTTTGAATTTTGATATTTTCCTGGGCTACCAATATGTGGTATGATATTCTCTATAATACTGGGCAGGAGCAGTGGGCTGAAGCTTTAAGTCAGCCACGTGATCACAAGGGTATACAACTGATACATTTAAATCTGTTCTGTATTTGTAGAACCATTCTGTTTTTCACTTTGAGTATAGTATTCAATAAATTATATGGTATATTCAATATTTTATTATAAAGTATGCTTTGTGTTAGATGATTTTGCCCAACTGTAAGCTAATTTAAGTTCTCTGAACATGTTTAAGGTAGATTAGGCTAAACTATGATGTTCAGCAGTTAAGTACATTGAACATATTTTTGACTTATGATATTTTCAACTTACATTACATTTATCATGGACATAGCCCCACCGAAAGTCAAGGAAGATCTGTATATACTTAGTTCTAGAACATAATGCGGACTGAGATCAAACTTTTCAGTTTCCCTTTACAGAGGCAACCACTATATTTAGATTGTTATCTATGTTTCTATAAATATTCTATGCACATACATGTGTATTTTTTTTCTTATTTTTTTTAATTTTTTTAAGTTTATTTTTGAGACAGAGAGAGACAGAGCATGAACGGGCGAGGGGCAGAGAGAGAGGGAGACACAGAATCGGAAGCAGGCTCCAGGCTCTGAGCCATCAGCCCAGAGCCTGACGCGGGGCTCGAACTCAGGGACCGCGAGATCGTGACCTGAGCCGAAGTCGGACGCTTAACCGACTGAGCCACCCAGGCGCCCCTCTTATTTTTAATACAAGAAAGCAGTGAACTATATACACTGATCTGCACCTTGACCTTTCACTTAATGAAATATCTCAGATGGAATTGCTCACCAGTAAAAATAAAGTTATTAATTATTTTTGATAGTCATTAACTAATGTCTAATGATGTATTTAATTTTCCTCTATTTGTGAACATTTGGTGCTTAATAATTTTGGTTTTACTATTGAAAATTGTGCTGTACACTCAGATATCACCTCACGCCAGTCAGAGTGGCCAAAATGAATAAATCAGGAGACTATAGATGCTGGAGAGGATGTGGAGAAACGGGAACCCTCTTGCACTGTTGGTGGGAATGCAAATTGGTGCAGCCGCTCTGGAAAGCAGTGTGGAGGTTCCTCAGAAAATTACAAATAGACCTACCCTATGACCCAGCAATAGCACTGCTAGGAATTTATCCAAGTTATACAGGAGTACTGATGCATAGGGGCACTTGTACCCCAATGTTTATAGCAGCACTCTCAACAATAGCCAAATTATGGAAAGAGCCTAAATGTCCATCAACTGATGAATGGATAAAGAAATTGTGGTTTATATACACAATGGAATACCATGTGGCAATGAGAAAGAATGAAATATGGCCTTTTGTAGCAACGTGGATGGAACTGGAGAGTGTGATGCTAAGTGAAATAAGCCATACAGAGAAAGACAGATACCATATGGTTTCACTCTTATGTGGATCCTGAGAAACTTCACAGAAACCCATGGGGGAGGGGAAGGAAAAAAAAAAAAAGAGGTTAGAGTGGGAGAGAGTCAAAGCATAAGAGACTGTTAAAAACTGAGAACAAACTGAGGGTTAATGGGGGGTGGGGGGGAGGGGAGGGTGGGTGATGGGTATTGAGGAGGGCACCTTTTGGGATGAGCACTGGGTGTTGTATGGAAACCAATTTGACAATAAATTTCATATATTAAAAAAAAGAGAAAATTGTGCTGTAAAGAATATATAATTTTCAACGTATGAATAGATGGATATAAAACTACATAGAAAAGTGGTCTGGACTTGAATTCTACTTTCTAGCTGTGTGAACCTACACATGTTTCTTAACTTCTCTGAGCCTGTTTTTTATCTAAAAATGAGCACAATTTAATGTATATTAAGTGCTTATAGTAGTACCATACATGTAGTAAACATTTGACACATGGAAGTTATTTTTAATCTTCATGGTATAAATAAGGCCACTGAAATGATCTTTAAAATTGGTGCATATATGATATTTTCTAGGAAAGGATTCACAATGTTCATCAGATTATGAAAGAAGTATGTAATCCTCCCAAAAGTATAGATACCACTATTGGGAATGTAGTAATAATGATGATGATGATGATTATAATGATAATAATAGCTACTGAGTCAAATTTTTCAACATATGCCTTATTATAATACCAGCCTCTTTTGCATGATAACACTTAGCCCCTTGAGTGAACAAATGCCTGAAATAGATAAAGCGTTTTACATCCATTATCTGTACTTATCATAACATTCCTGCAACATAGAGATTTCCACTTTACTCATGAGGAATGTGAAAAAGAAGTCAGTTAATAAGCCCAAGGTTAAATTACTGGTAAAGCCAGTATTTGCACTCAGTGTAGTTTGGCTCCAAAGTTCCTTCAATTATATACTGCTAACGTTTGTTCTTCCTAACTTGAATAATCCCATTTTCCTCATGCCACTAACCTTTTCTATGCTCATTTCCCAAATCAAATACTTAACATCCGACATCTACTTTCTCTCCTGTACTAAAATTGGTCTATGAAAAGTTAACAAATGCCTCATAATCACTCTCTCTGATGCCTTTACTTTATATTTATCTTTCTTGGACTCTGACATTTAACATGGTTAACCAGTATGAAGACACCATGGACAAGAAGCTAAGTTTAGTTTTGGATAGACTTGGGTTCAAATCTATGTTTTGCTACTTTTTAGCCATGTTATCTTACTTATTTGAGCTTCAGTGACTTCATCTATAAAATGGATATAATATATTTACTTCTTAGGCTGACTTTGAGAATTTAAAGTAATTGCCCATTTAAACAGTTTTAACATAATATCCTTACATTAAGTGCTAGTTGTCTTTCTCCACATCCCATGGAATGTTGTCTTTGATTTATTAAAACTGCAGTGTCCTGGATGCCATTCTTTTCTAGTTGCTCTTTTTAAATTATTATTATTTTGGGGGCACTTGGGTGGCTCAGTGGGTTAAGCATCTGACTTCAGCTCAGGTCATGATCTCATGGTTCATGAGTTCAAGCCCCACATTGGGCTTTCTGCTGTCAGCATGGAGCCCACTTTGGATCCTGTGTCTCCCTCCATCTCTGCCCCTTTCCTGCTCTCTCTCTCTCTCAAAAATAAATTAACATCAAAGACATTAAAAAATAATAAATTATTATTATTATTACTGTTTCTCTTACTTCTCCAGGCCTTAAATCTCAGTGTTCCAAAACATACGCCGGTAAAGTGACATATTCAAACTGATTAACAAAAAACTGTCAGCCAAAAATACTGTATGAAGCAAAGCTATTTTTCAGAAATGAAGCTAAAAATAAGACTTTTAAATAAACAGAAAGTGAAAGAATGTGTTGCTAGTGACCCACCATGTAAAAAATACCAAAGCAAGTTATACAGCCAGAAAACAAGTGATATTAGATAGTTATTCAAACACATATTCTTTAAAAGTACCAGTAAATGTAGGTAGAAATAAAAGACATAACATAATTGCATATTTATTTTCCTTTATTCTCTTAATTTATTTTAAAAATAATGCATAGAACAATATTAAAATAATTATATGGTTAGGCTATAATATGTAGAAAATATATATTTCATAATAACAGGACAAAAGAGGTGGATGAGAGCTAAGTTATAATAGAATGAGAAAATGACATCAAATGGTTACTCTAATCTACAAGAAGAAACAAAAAATACTGAATTGCAGATAATAAGGATAATATATAAAATTATATAGATTTATACTTGCTCTCCTCTCCCAGCTTTTTTATTTTCTTTGAGAGAGAGAGAGAGAGAGAGAGAGAGAGAGGGAGGGGCAGAGACAGAGGGAGACACAAAATCTGAAGCAAGCTCCAGGCTCTGAGCTGTCAGCACAGAGCCTGACTCTGGACTCAAACTCTTAAACTGCAAGATCATAACCTGAGCTGAAGTCAGACGCTTAACCAACTGAGCCTCCCAAGCGCCCCTCTCCCAGATCATTTAAAAGACAAATAATAATATTAACAATGTAGTGTTGGATTTTTAACATAATTAGGCTTAATAGAAATGATAGTAACACAAAGAGGCTCAGAGAAAATGGTAGAGTAGGAGAATTTTGAGCTCACCACATTTCACAGACACACTGAAGCAACAACTATAGCTATGCAACCAACTCTGAAAATGACCTGAAAACTTGTGGAACAGACCTTTCACAGTTAATCATAGAGAGGAGGTCACATTGAAAAAGGTAAGAGATGTGGACACATGGTTGGGAGCCAAAACCCTGGTGAGATTTACCATAAATGGGAGGAACACCACAACCACAGAGAAACAAGAGGTTCAGACCCCACATCAGGCACACCAAGTATGGGGGACCTTCACTGAGGAGATGAGCCAGTATAACACTGGCTTTGAAACTAGTAGGGCTTAACTTTGGGAGCTGTTAAAATCAGTGGGTGTCAACTCTGAGTACTTTAAAAATCAGTCATCTTAGGGGTGCCTGGGTGGCTCAGTCGGTTAAGTGTCCAACTTTGGCTCAGGTCATGATCTCACGGTTCCTGGGTTCAAGCCCCGCATTAGGCTCTGTGCTGACAGCTCAGAGCCCGGAGCCTGTTTCAGATTCTGTGTTTCCCTCTCTCGATGCCCCTCCCCAACTCGTGCTCTGTCTCCCTCTGTCTCAAAAATAAATAGACATTATTTTTTTTAATCAGTCATCTTAACACTGGGATAGGAAACAAACTTCCTGTCCTTAAGAAGCCACCATAATAAATAACTTAGCCTGAGACACAGCACAGAAGCAGCAGTTTGAAAAGTGCCTCAAGTATAAATGAAGGAAATTTATTTACTAATCTCAGAACATGCACTGGAGGGGTAGAGATCTTCAGGAGATTTCTCCAGGAACAAAAGTGCTGGTGAATTCCATTTCCTTCTTCTCCCCAACTCTAGATAGCCAGACACTTGCAAAAGCCAGTGCTAACACTCTCCAACTGTCTTTCAAGTACTGGGTGCCCCTCCCTCACATTTCCCTGCAGACCCACCCCATCCAACCACACTCTTTGGCAGCCATTCCTCCAAAGTGTCTCCTGCTTGGCCTCACACTGAAGTCAGCTCTTGCTGGGAGCAGCACCCCTCCAAAGTGATTCCTACCCTGGAAAGAGAGGTTCATGACTCCACACACCTACATGCCTACAGTTCTAGCTGCTGAGCCCCTTATCTGGATGCACAGAGAATAAGCTCTGCTGTTTGGTGTATGCACAACTGTGGTAGAGAGGCTACTGCAGATATATAGACAGTCAGACTTTGTTACCAATCAACAAAAGCCCTGTTAGCCAGGAGAGAGTAAGCCCTGCCATTCGGTGTGTCCACAGATGTGGCAGAGAGCCTAATTGCAGACACCTAGTCTGACTGCCAGACCCACCCACAAATTAAAGCTTCTCGGTTCTACAGAGAGCAATCCTTATCATTCAGTTCACACACAACTGTAGCAGAAAGGCTAATTGCAGACAGTTACCCTGACTGCCAACCTCACCCACCTATAAGCCTGTGGCAGCATCAGGCCTCTCAACAATAAAGGGACCCAATTCTGCCCAATGTGCCCATAGCAGTCAAAATGAGTCATTGCAGCTAGATGGGCTAAAGTCAAACACAGCTCAGACACAAGGATAAGATATACACAGCCCACATGGGAGACACCCCTGGTGCCCCTGATTCTGATTGACCAAGTGAGATTGCACTTGGGGCACCCCAGTATCTCTTCTACATAAGGACGCTACTTTCAGGATGAGGGTACACAGCTAAACTCCCTAACATGTAGGAAAAAACTAGAGTTAGACAAAACGAGCACACAGAGGACTCCATCCCAACTGAAAGAACAAGATAAAATCACAGTAGAAAAGCTAAATGAAACTGAGATAAGCAATATGCCTCATAAATAATCAGTAGTAATGGTCATAAAGATACTCATTGGACTTGAGTCCAAAAAAGTGGATGAACTTAATGAAAACTTGAACAAAGAGATACAAACTATAAAAACAAACTAGCCATGGATTAAAATAAATCCAATAACTGAAATAAAAAACACACTAGAGTGAATCAACAGCAGATTAGAGGATGCAGAAAGACAAATCAAAATGTGCAAAACAGGGTAATAAAAAGCAAGCAAGCTGAAGAGAAAAAAATAAAGTATTAATAATAAATGAGAATAAGTTAAAGTCACTTAACAACATTATCAAACATAGTAACATTTATATTATAGACATGACAGAAGAAGAGGTAGGGGTTGAAGAAAAATTATTTAAATAAATGATAGCTGAAAACTTCCCTGGGGTGGGGGAAGAAACATATATACAGATCTAACAAGGTGAAACCAAGGAGGTCCACACCAAGACACACGATAATTAAAATGACAAAAAAATAATGATAAAGATAATTTTAAAAGCAGCAAGAGAAATGAAAACAGTTTAATAAAAGGAAAACCCATAAGACATTAGCTCAGCTGATTTTTCAGCAGAAATTGCAGGCCAGAAGGGAGCTGCATGATACATTCATATTGTCCACTCTCATCACTATTTTGCAATATGGTCCTGGAAGTCCTAGCTGCAGCAATCAGACAAGAAAAATTAATAATGAAATAATTCAAACTGGTAAGGAAGAAGTAAACTTTTCATTATTTGTAGATTACATGATAGTATATACAAAAAACCTAAAAGGCTCCACCAGAAAACTATTAAAACTGATAAATAGGGGCACCTGGGTGGCTCAGTCGGTTAAGCGTCCGACTTCAGCTCAGGTCATGATCTCACAGTCCGTGGGTTCGAGCCCCGTGTCAAGCTCTGTGCTGACAGCTCAGAGCCTGGAGCCTGCTTCAGATTCTGTATCTCCCTCTCTCTCTGCCCCTCCCCTGCTCAAGCTCTGTCTCTCTCTGTCTCGAAAATAAATAAAAACATTAAAAAACTGATAAATAAATTCAGTAGTTGCAGGATATAAAATTAATATAGAGAAGTCTGTTGCATTTCAATATCCTACAAAGTAGTATAAAGAGAAATCAAGGAGACAACCTCATTTACAATTGCACCATATAAAAATGCCTAGTAATAATCTTAACCAAGGAGGCATAGGAACCCTACGCTGAAAATAAAACATTCATTAGAGAAATTGAGGATGAGACAAGCAAATATACCATGCTAACGGATTGGCAGAATTAATATTGCTAAAATGTCCATACAACCTAAAGCAATCTACAAATTTAATGCAATTCCTTTGAAAATACCACCACCATTTTTCACAGAACTAGTAAAAATAATTCTAAAATCCATATGAAACCAGAAAAGATCACAAATAACTAAAGTATTTTTGAAAGAAAAACAAAGCTGGAGGTATCACAATCCCAGATTTCAAGGTATACTATAAAGCCATAGTAATTGAAACGTTGTGGCACTGGCAGAAAAATAGACATATAGATCAATAGAACAAAATAGACATTCCATAAATAAACACACGCATATATGGTCAATTAATCTATGACAAAGGAGGCATATGTATACAATGAGGAAAAGACAGTCTGTTCAGTAATGGTTCTGGGGAAAAATAACTACATGAAAAACAATACAGCTAGACAACTTTCTCACACCATACACAAAAATAAATTGAAAACGGATTAAAGACCTAAATGTGAGACCTGAAAACCATAAGATTCCTAGAATAAAACATAGGTAATTGTCTCTTTGACACTGGTGTTAGAAACGTTTTCCTAGATATGTTTCCTCAGGCAAGATGAACAAAGGAAAAAATAACCTATAGGGACTACATTAAAATAAATAAAATAAAGATGTTTACACAGGGAAGTAAACAACAAAAAAAGGCAACCTATGAATGGGAGAATATATTTTCAAATGATATATTCCTTAAGGGGTTAATATCAACAATAGGTGGGAGGGTGGGCAATTTGAATGAAAGGGAATGGGAGACACACTCTTCCAATTATGGAATAAATAAGTAACAGGAATAAAAGGCACCACATATGGAATACAGTCAATTATATTGTAATAGCATTGTGTGGTGACAGAGGGTAGCTACACTTGTGGGTATAGCATCATGTATAAACTTGTCGGATCACTATGTTGTACACCTGAAACTAATGTAACATTGTGCGTCAGCTATACTCAAATAAAAAATAAAAAAGACACATAATCAGAAGTGTTGTTCAGGATGTGAAGAAAGTGAATTCCTCCTACAACTGCTGATGAGAATGTAAAATGGTACAATTACTTTGGAAAACAGCTTATCAGTTTCTCAAATGGTTAAAAAGTTATGATATGTTTTGGAAATTCTACTTCTAGAAGAATGAAAACATTTACATGTTCATTGAAAAATTGTTCAAAATAACCCAAAAGTGGAAACAACCCCAAAGTTAGTCAACTGATGAATTGATAAATAAAATATAGTATATTCATACAATGGAATATTATTCCTATAAATGTTACAACATGGATAAACCTTGAATACATTATGGTAAATTATATAAGCCAGATACAAAAGGGCCACATATTGAATGATTCCATTTATATGAAATCTCTTGACGAGGCAAATCCATAGAGACAGAAAGTTAACTCGTGGTTGTCTAGGGCTGCAGTGAACAGGGAGAAGGATAAGGAGCGACAGCCTAAGGGTATTATTTTGAAGTAAACAATTCAGTGGTTTTGACTATATTTACTATTACATGCAGCCATCACCATTAACTCCTGGACATTGGATCATGCAAGGGTATGTAGTTAAATTCAGGTATTGTCAAACACATGTGGTGTGCCATATGTGGCACAACCATAAACTGTTCACGTAAAGTAAGATTGTGTGACAAAATATGAAATTTAAATACAATTTGTCAACCATAACCTGACAATTTCCTCTAAGTTTCATAGTTTTAGCTCTAACTTTTAGGTTCAATCTATTTTGAGTAAAATTTTATATAGTGTAGGTTAAGGGTCCAAATTTATTATTTTGCATATGGACATTCATTTTCCAAAACCAGTTGTTGAAAAAAACTTTTATTATTAAATGGTCTGGGATCACTTGTCAAAAGATTATTTGGCCATATATATGATGGATTATTTCTGAGCTCTATTATATCCCATTGTTTTGAATGTTTATCTTTATGCTACTAAACACTGTTTTGATTACTATACCTTTGTAGTAAAGTAGTGTTCGCATCAAGTGTTAGATCTACTACTTTTAAGTTTATTCATTTTTATAAAGTCTGTTCTGGCAATTTTGAGTCCCTTGAGGTCTCACATGGATTCTACAAGGGAATTTTCTATTTCTGAAAAAGCTGCTTGGGATTTTAAAAAACAATACCAGTGCTTTATTTTTTTAAACATCCAGTGTTTTATTGGTTTCCAATGTACAATTTACTCATTCAACAATAACATACATCATGCAGTACTCATCATGAAAATTGCATGCCTTAATTCCCATCAAGTATTTTATACATTCCCCCAACACCCTCCCACCTGGTAACCATCAGTTTGTTCTCTGTAATTAAGACCTTCTTGACTTGTCACTCTCTCTCTTTTCTTTCCATTTGCTCAATTGTATTGTTTCTTAAATTCCACATATGAGTGAAATCTTATGGTAATTGTCTTTCTCTGACTGACTTATTTTGTTTAGCATTGTACTCTCTAGCTCCATCTTTTTATGGCTGAGTAATATCTAATATATAATCTATCTATCTATCCATCCACCTCTCATCTATCTATCTATATAATATATAATCTGCTTTATACATTTATACATTCATCAATCCCTGGACACTTGGGCTGCTTCAATAGTTTCACTATTGTAAATAATGTTGCTTTAAACACAAGGGTGCATGTATCCTTCTGAATTAGTGTTTTTGTATTCTTTGTGTAAATACCTAGTAGTGCGATTTCTATATTTAACTTTTTGTGGAAACTCCATCCTGTTTTCCACAGTGACTTCAGCAATTTGTGCTCCTATTAACAGTGAAAGAGGGTTCCTCTTTCTCCACAGTCTCTCCTAAACCTGTTTTTTCTTGTGTTGTTGATTTTACAGGTTTTAGGTTATATGTCATTGTAGCTTCAATTTACATGTCCCTGATGATCAGTAGGTGAACATCTTTTCATGTGTCTGCTGACCATCTGTATGTATTCTTTAGAGAAATGTCTATTCTTGTCTTATGCCCACTTTTAATTGGATTATTTGTGTTTGGGTGTTGACATGAATAAGTCTTTATATATTTTGGATACTAACCCTGTATCAGATATGTCATTTGAAAATATCTTCTCATATTCCATAAGTTGCCTTTTGGTTTTGTTGATTGTTTCCTTCACAGAAGGGACACAGAAGCTTTTTATTTTGATGAAGTCCTAATAGTTTCTTTTTAGTTTTCTTTTTTCCTTGCCTCAAGAGACATTTATAGAAAAAAAAATTGTTATGGCCAGTGTCAAAGAAGCTACTGCCTGTGTTCTAAGATTCTTATAGTTTCTGATCTCACATTTAGGACTTGAATTAATTTTTGGATTTATATTCATGTATGGTGAAAGTGATCCAGTTTCATTCTTTGGTATGTTACTATCCAGTTTTCCCAGCATCATTTGTTGAAGAGATTGTCTTTTGGATATTCTTTCCTGCTTTGCTGATGATTAGTTTACCATGTCATCGTGGGTTAATTTCTGGGTTTTCTATTCTGTTCAATTGATCTATGTGTCTACTTCTGTGCCAATATCATACTGTCTTGATTACTAACTTTGTAATATTACTTGAAGTCTGGAACTGTGATGTCCCCAGCTTAGCTTTTTTTTTTTTTTTCCCAAAATTACTTTGGCTATTTAAGGCTTATGTGGTTCCATACAAATTTAGGATTGATTATTACAATTCTGTGAAAAATGCTGGTGGTATTTTGATAGGGATTGCGTTAAATGTGTTAAATTGCTTCAGGTAGTATAAAAATTTTAACAATATTTGTTCTTCTAATCCATGAGCATGTCATTTCTTTCTGTCATCTTGACTTTCTTTCCTCAGTGTTTTATAGTTTTCAGGATACAGTTCTATCACCTCTTTGGTTAGGTTTATTCCTAGGTATCTTATTATTTTGGGTGCAATTGTAAATAAGATTGATTTCTGAATCTCTCTGCTGCTTCATTATTGGTGTATATAAATGTAACAGATTTCTAAACATTGCTTTTGTATCCTGCCACTTTACTGAATTCATTTTTCAGTTCTAGTGGGTTTGTGGTAGGATCTTTCAAGTTTTCTTTCTTTTAATGTTTGTTTGTTTATTTTTGAGAGAGACAGAGCACAAGGGGGTGAGAGGCATAAAAAAAGGGTGACACAGAATCCAAAGTAGGCCTCAGGTTCTGAGCTGTCAACACAGAGCCCAACACATGGCTCGAGCTCACGAGCCATGAGACTATGACCTGAGCTGAAGTCGGATGCTCAACTGACTGAGCCACCAAGGCACCCCTCAAGTTTTCTATACAAAGTATGATGTTATCTGCAAATAGTGAAAGTTTTACTTCTTCCTTACCAAATGGAAGGAGTTTATTTTTGAGATCTGATTGATGTGGCTGGGTCTTCCAGTACTATGTTGAATAAAAGTGGTCAGAGCGGATATCCTTGTCTTTCCCTGACTTTAGGGGAAAAGCTCTCTGTTTTTACCCATTAAGAAAGACGTTATCTGTGGCTTTCTCACACATGGACCTTATTATGTTGATGTATGTTACTTTAAACCTACATTGTTAAAGGTTCTTTATCATGTATAGATATTGGTCTTTATTGAAATGTTTTTTCTACATTTATTGAAATGATTATATAGTACTTATCATTTTTCTTTTTTTAATTTAATATTTTTTTTTAATTTACATCCAAATTAGTTAGCATATAGAGCAACAGTGATTTCAGGAGTAGATTCCTTAGTGTCCCTTACCCATTTAGCCCATCCCCCCTCCCAAAACCTCTCCAGCAACCTTCAGTTTATTCTCCATATTTATGAGTCTCTTCTGTTTTGTCTCCCTCCCTGTTTTTATATTATTTTTGTTTCCCTTCCCTTATGTTCATCTGTTTTGTCTCATAAAGTCCTCATATGAGTGAAGTCATATGATTTTTGTCTTTCTCTGACTAATTTCACTTAGGATAATACCCTCCAGTTTCATCCACATAGTTGCAAATGGCAAGATTTCATTCTTTTTGATTGCTGAGTAATACTCCATTGTATAGAGATTTATCATTTATCTTTTTGATGTGATGTACTATGTTGACAGATTGGGGAATATTCACCCACCCTTGAAATTCAGGTGTAAATTCCACTATATTGTGATGAATGATTTTTTTAAATTTTTTTTTAATCTTTATTTTTGAGAGAGAGAGAGAGAGTGAGTGAGGGAGGGGCACAGAGAGAGGGAGACACAGAATCGGAAGCAGGCTCCAGGCTCTGAGCTGTCAGAACAGAGCCCAACGAGGGGCTCGAACTCACAGAGTGTGAGATCATGACCTGAGTCAAAGTTGGACGCCCAACCGACTGTGCCACCCAGGTGCCCTGTGGTGAATGATTTTTTTAAATGTATTGTTGGATTCAATTTGCTAGTATTTTGTTAAGGATTTTGCATCTATGTTCATCAGGGATATTGGCCTGATGTTCTCTTTTTTAGTGGTGTCTTTATCCAGTTTTGATATCAGGTTAATTCTGGCCTCATAGAATGAATTTGAAAGTTTTCTTTACTTTTTTTTTATTTTTTGACATAGTTTTGGAAGAATAGACATTGACTCTTCTTTAAATATTTGGTACACTTCGCCTGTGAAACCATCTGGTCCTGGATTTTGTTTCCTGGGAGTTTTTATGTTTACTAGGTCAATTTCATTGTTGATGATTGGTCTGTTCAAGATTTCTGCTTCTTTCTGCTCTCAGTTTTGGTAGTTTATATGTATCTTTTTTTTTTTAATATGAAATTTATTGTCAAATTGTTTTCTGTACAACAACCAGTGCTCATCCCAACAGGTGCCCTCCTCAGTGCCCATCACCCACCCCTCCACTCCCTCCCACCCCCCATCAACCCTGTTTATTCTCAGTTTTTAAGAGTCTCTTATGGTTTGGCTATCTCCCTTTCTAACTTATTTTTTCCTTTCCCTCCCCCATGGTCTTCTGTTAACTTTCTCAGGATCCACATAGAGTGAAAACATATGGTATCTGTCTTTCTTTGTATGACTTATTTCACTTAGCATAACACTTTCCAGTTCCATCCACGTTGCTACAAAATGCCATATTTCATTCTTTCTCATTGCCATGTAGTATTCCATTGTGTATATAAACTGCAATTTCTTTTTCCATTCATCAGTATATGTTTCTAGTAATATACCCATTTCTTCAATGGTGTCCAACTTATTGGCACATTTTTCATAATTTTCTTTTATAATTGTATTTCTGTGGTATTGGTTGTCATTTATCCTCTCTCAGTTGTGATTTTATTTATTTGGGTCCTTTTTTCCCCCTTTTGATAAGTCTGGCTAGAGGCTTATTAATTTTTTAAGCTTTTTTTCAATGAACCAGCAAGTGATTTCACTGATTTCACATTATTTATTTCTGCTCAAATCTTTATTATTTCCTTCATTTTGCTACCTTTAGGCTTCGTTTGTTGTTCTTTTTCTAGCTCCTTTAGATGTAAGGTTAGGTTGTTTATTTGAAATTTTTCTTGCTTCTTGAGGTAAAACTGTATTGCTATATACTTTCTTCTTAGGGCCTCTTTTGCTCTATCCCAAAGGTTTTGGATGGTTACATCTTTATTTTCATTTTTTCCCATGTATTTCATTTATTCTTTTATTTCCTTATTGACCCATTAATTATTTAGTGCAGGTTGTTTATCCTCCATGTATTTGTGGTCCTTCCAAAATTTTTCTAATGGTTGACTTCTAGTTTCTTAACATTGTGGTCAGAAATGTTACATGGTATGATCTCAATCTTTTTGTATTTGTTGTATTTGTTGTATTTGTTGTATTTGTTGTATTTGTTGAGGCCGGTTTTGTGACCTAATATGTAATCTATTCTGAAGAATGCCCCATGTACACTTGAAAAGAATGTGTATTCTGCTATTTAGGATGGCATATTCTGAATATATCTTTTAAGTCCATCTGGTGCAGTGTGTTTTCTGTTTCAATGATCTTTCCATTGATAAAATTGGATATTAAAGTCCCCTACTATTATTGTGTTATTATCATGAGTTCTTTATGGTTTTTTATTAATTATTTCACATATTTAAGTGTTTTCATATTGGGTGCATATTTAAATTATTATGTCTTCTTGTTGGATTATCCTCTTTGTGATTGTATAAAACCCATGTTTCTCTCTTTTTATGGTATTTGTTTAAAGTCTAATTTGTACAATATAAGTATTGCTACTCCAGCTTTCTTTTGATATATATTTGCATGAAAATTTTTCCACCCCCTCACTTTCAAGCCACAGGTGTCTTTAGGTCTACAACGATTCTAGTTTTTTTTTTTTTTTTTAATATATGGTTACCATTTGTTTCACATATAAAGTCTTCTGAAAATAGGAGTCTATATTGTTGATGATCATTCCAGTTTGAATCCATTTTTTCCTCCTTTCGTCCCCACATTTTAGGTGTATGTCATTATATTTTATCTCCTGTGTGTGTGTGTGTGTGTGTGTTCATACCTTGACTGATTTTTGCAGAAATATGCATACTTCTTGCTTTTGTGTTTCCTGCCTTTATACTATAACTTTTGTTTTCTCCATTCCACTCAAAGTGTCCCCTTTAGTATTTCTTGAAGGGCTGGTTTAGTGGTTACAAACTCCTATAGATTTTGTTTGTCTGGGAAACTCATTATCTGTCCTTCTACTTTAAATGACAGCCTTGCAAGATAGAGTATTTTTGGCAGCAGATTTCTCCCATTCAGCATTTTGAATACATCATGCCTGTCTGTTATGGCTTGCCAAGTTTCTGTTGAAAATTGCCCAGGTAGCTTTATGGGGTTTCCCTTGTAAGTTAATGACTATTTTTGTCTTGCTGCGTTTAAGATTTTTTTCTTTATCACTATATTTTGGAAATGTAATTACAACACACTTTAGTGTGGGTCTGCTTTTGTTGATTTTGATGGGAGTTCTCTCTTCCTCTTCTTCCTAGATCTAAATGTCTGTTTCCTTCTCCAGATTAGAAACATTTTCAGCTATTATTTCTTAAAACAAATTTTCTTTCCCTTTTTCCCCTTCTTCTGGCACTCTATAATATGAATGTTATTATGTTTGATGAAGTCACTGAGTTCCCTAAATCTGATCTCGTTTTGCATAATTCTTCTTTCTCTGTTTTGTTCAGCTTTATTGCTTTCAATTACTTTGTCTTCTAGATCATTAATTCTTTCCTGTTTTTCTTCAAGCCTGCTGTTCATGGTATCAATCGTGTTTCTAATCTCATTTATTGCCTTGTTCATCTCTGATTTTTTAAACTTTTATCTCTGTGGTAAGGGTCTCACTGATGTCTTGCATTCTTATCTCAAGCCTAGTGAGTACCCTTATGATTTTTTTAATTCTCCATCAGGCATGTTACTTACATCTTTTTCACTTAGATCTGTCACCATGGCCAAACTTTTTCTTTCATTTGGGATAAATTCTTCCATATTGGCATTTTGTCTAAGTCTCTTTCTTATTCTGTGTGTTTAGATAAGCCAGATATATCTCTTGCTCCTAAAAGCAGTGACTTTATGAATGTGTCATGTAGTGCCCAGGGTCTTGCCCTTCAGGGACTGTTTCCAGTGTGTGTTGTGTGTACTATGCTGTTGTGTTCTGGTTGCTATATCCATCAATTCAGTCATCTGCAAAGGCTCTCCTGTCCTGCTTTGGGAGGTGTTTCATCAGTGGCCTAGTGTGATATTTAACTAGTTGTGCTCTTCTGAAATGAGACTTTTCACCACCTCTACTGGAACTGAGTCCCTGCAAAACTCTCTGGTAGTGATATATGGTGTGAGTAGGGGTCTGTGTTGGTGTTCTGGGTGAGGGGTCTGTTGTGCTGGAACTGAGGCAAATGTGACTGAGAAGGGCAGTCCCACTAGAGCACAGGAGTTTGGGGCTTAATGTAAGCAACTTATGGAACTGTGGCTGTTCTATGCTGCTTCCCTCAGGTGTCTCTATGTTTATGCTGAAGGGTGGGGGAGGACAACAATGCTGGCCAGCTCCTTAGTTCCCGAGAGGTGTCTCCATGAATGCTGCCTCTCAATGACATGTTCTGAAATGAGTGAATAATCTCCTCATTGTGTGCTGCAGGCACTCTTCAGATCTCTTTCTATACTGTCTGCCCCAAATTTTTTGTCTACTTTCTCTCCAGGAGCAGCAGTGTAGTGCTCTCCAAGCCCACTGATCTTTAAAACTCCAGACTTTATAGCCCACTCATTGCAGGATCTCACAAAATTCTGCCCCTGTTGTTTTCTATGCCAATGGCTTTTGGGTGTTAACTTTGTTCATTCCCTTGTGTGCTCCTCTCTCTCTCTTGCCCTTCTCTAACTATGGCTCATTCCCTTCCGCAGAAGCTGGGAACCATTTCTCCCCTACACCACATCTTTAAGATTCCTACCTTCTTCGATGTAGCTTCTTCTCATCCTTTAGTTGTAGAATTTGTTCTGTCAGTCTTCAGGTAAATTTCTGGGATATTTAGGATGATTTGATAGTTATCTAGTTGTATTCATGGTATGAGGCAAACCTAGGGTCCTCCCACTCCACCAGCATCTTACCCTGGTCTTTTTAAAACTATTTAACTATATCATTCCGTTTTCTTCCGCCCTGCATATCTGCTAGGAAATCTGGTAGTCATCTTATAGAGGTACACTTGTATGTGATAAGTTTCTTTTTTCTTCTTCTGTTCAAAAGCTTTTAGTTTCACTCTCACAAATTTGACTGTCTCTGTATGGATTTATTTAGTTCCATATTATTTGGGATATTTTGTGCTTCCCAGATGTGGATGTCCATTTTCTTCCCACAATAAGGAGTTTTATTTAAATACATTTTCTGAGACTTAATCTCTCTATGTGCTGCTAAAACTCCCATAGTGCATATACTTATCCAATTGGTTTTGACCCACAAGTCTCTTATGCTTTCTTATTTTTTCATTATTGTTTTCTTTATTTCCTTCTCAACTGAATAATTACCAGTGATTTATCTCATAGTCTGCTGATCTTTCTTGTGCTTGAGCTAGTCTTCATTTGAATTTCTCTAGTGAATTTTTCAATTCAATTATATTCTTCAGTTTCATGATTTCTATGTTTTTTTCAAAAGATTTCTATTGTTGAATTTCTCACCGTTCTCATTTATTGCTCTCCTGACCTTGGTGAGTATTTTTATGATTATTATTTTTAATTCTCTGTCAGGTAAATTATAGATTTCTGTTCTTTTAGCATCATCTTCTGGATATATTTCCCATTTCATTCTTTGGAAATTATTTCCCTGGTTTCTTCATTTTCCTCAATTCTCAGTGTTGTTGTTTGTGTGTTTGACAAAAAAGCTACTCCTTTTAATCTTCATGGACTGGACTTATACTGTAGAAGACTATTATCAATCAGCTCATCCAGAGACTCTGATTCTCAAATCTGCAGGCTAGCCTAACCTGTTTTCTTTCTTTCTTTCTTTCTTTCTTTCTTTCTTTCTTTCTTCAGATGTCTCTTTTTTAATCATTCTTTTTTTATCATGATAAGTGTACAGCTCAATCCCCATCATTTATTGCCCCATCCGCAAACCACACTCCCCTCTAGTAACCATCAATTTGTTCTCCATAGTTAAGAGTCTGCATCTTGGTTCATCTCCCTTCCCCCAATCTTTGGTCATTTATTTTGTTGGTATGGTCTTTTTCTGACTGATTTATTTAGCTGAACATTTTGATCTCTAAATCTATCCACGTTATTGTAAATGGCAAGATCTCCTTTTTTTATGGTTGAGACATATTTCACTGTGTATGTGTGTGTGTGTGTATGTGTGTGTATGTATATATATATATATATATATATATATTATAAATATATATATATATTATTAATGCTGCAATAAACATAGGGGTTCATGTATCCATGTGAATTATTGTTTTTGTATTTTTGGATAAATATCCAACAGCACAAATCCTGTATCATCATGAACTTCTATTTTTTTTTATTTTGGGGGGGACTTCCATGTTCTTTGCCATAATTACTGCACCAATTAGCACTCTTACCAACAGAGCAAGTGGGTTCCCTTTTCTCCACCTCCTTGTCAACGTTTGATATTTCCTGTGCTGATTTTAGACATTCTGACAAGTGTGAATTGATATTCCACTGCAGTTTTGATTTGCATATCCCTAATAGTGAGTGATGTTGAGCATCTTTTATTGTGTCTGTGAGCCATCTGGATGTCTTCTTTGGAAAAGGTCTGTTCATGTCTTCCGCTGATTTTTAATTAGATTATTTGTTTTTTGGGGGGATATTGAGTTGCATCAGTTCTTTATATATTTTGGGTACTAATACTTTATCAGATGTCATTTGCAAATATCTTCTTCCATTATGTAGTTTGTCTTTTAGTTTTGTTGATTGTTTCCATTAATATGCAGAAGCTTTTAATTTTGATGAAGTCCCAAAAGTTTATTGTTACTTTTGTTTCCTTTTCCTCATGAGACATGTTTAGAAGAAAGTTGCTATGGCTGATGTGAAAAAAGTTACTGGCTGTGCTCTCTTCTAAGATTTTTATGGTTTCATATCCCATATGTAGGTCTTCAATCCATTTGAATTTCTTTTTGTGTATGGTGTAAGAAAGTTGTCCAGTTTCATTCTTTTGCATGTAGCTGTCCAGTTTTCCAAACAACATTGGTTAAAGAGACTGTTTTCTTCCCCATTGTATATTCATTCCTCCCTTGTCAATGATTAATTGACCACATACTTGTGGCTTTACTTCTGGGTTGACCACATAATTGTGACTTTACTTCTGGTTTTCTCTTCTATTCCAATGATCTACATGTCTATTTTTATGCCAGTTCCATACTGTTTTCATTCCTACTGAATTGTAATGTGACTTGAAATTCGTAATTGTGATACCTCCAGTTTTGTTTTTCTCTTTCAGGATTGCTTTGGCAGGGCCCCTGGGTGGTTCAGTTGGTTAAGGGTCCAACTTTAGCTGAGGTCATGATCTCACAGTCCATGAGTTTGAGCCCCACATTGGGCTCTGTGCTGACACCTCAGAAACTGGAGCCTGCTGTAAATTTTGTGTCTCTGTCTCTCTCTGAACTTCCCCTGCTTGTACACAGTCTCTCTCTGTGTCACTCAAAAATAAATAAACATTAAAAATTATAGGGGCTCCTGGGTGGCTTAGCTGCTTGAGCATCTGACTTCGGTTCAGGTCATGATCTCACCTTTCATGAGTTCGAGGCCCACTTTAGGCTTTGTGCTGACATCTCAGAGCCTGGAGTCTGTCCAGATTCTGTGTCTCCCTCTCTCTCTGCCCCTCCCTTGCTTGCGCTCTCTCTCTCTCTCTCTCTCTCTCTCTCTCTCTCAAAAATCAATTGGGGCACCTGGGTGGCTCAGTCGGTTAAGTGTCTGGCTTCAGCGCAGGTCATGATCTCAAGGTTTGTGGGTTTGAGCCCCACATCAGGCTCTGTGCTGATAGCTTGGAGCCTGGAGCCTGCTTCGGATTCTGTGTCTCCCTCTCTCTCTGCCTCTCCCCTGCTCATGTTCTGTCTCTCTCTGTCTCCCAAAAATAAATAAATATTAAAAAATTTTTTAAAAATAAATAAACATTATTATTTTTTTTATTATTTTAAAGATTGCTTTGGCTAGTCAAGGACTTTTGTGGTCCCATAAAATTTTAGATTGTTGGGATTCTGTGAAAAATGATGTTGGTATTTTGATAGGGATTGCATCAAATGTATATATTGCTTTGGGTAGTATAGACATTTTAACAATATTTGTTCTTTCAACCATGAGCAGAGGGGCGCCTTGGTTGCTCAATAGGTTAAGCGTCCAATTCTTGATTTGGGCTGTAATGATCTCACAGTTGATGAGATCAAGCCCCGTGTCAGGCTGTGCTAGGAGTGCAGAGCCTGCTCTGGATTCTCTTCCTTGTTCTCTGCCCCTCCCCCATTCACACTTCCTCTCTCAAAGTAAATAAATAAACTTTAAAAAACATGAGCATGGAATCTGTTTCCATTTCTTTCTGGTGTCTTGAAAATTTTCATCAGTGTTTTATACTTTTCAGAGTACAAGTCGTTTACTTCTTTGGTTAGGTTTATTCCTAGGTATCTTAGTATTTTTAGTGTATTTGTAAATGGGATAGATTTCTTAGTTTCTATTGCTGCTATCTCATTATTACTCTATAGGAATGCAATAGATGTCTGTACATTGATTCTGTATCCTGTAATTTTGCTGAATTTGTTGTTCAGTTCTACTAGTTTGTGGGTGGAGTTGTAAAGGACTTCTTTATATTGAATCATGTCATCTGCAAATAGTGGCTTTTACTTCCTTTACTTTTTACACAGCTGGATTTTTTTCTCATTTTATTTTATTTATTTATTTTTAAAATATGAAATCATTGTCAAATTGTTTTCCATACAAAACCCAGTGCTCATCCCAACAGGTGCCCTCCTCAATACCCATCACCTACCCTCCCCTCCTTCCCACCGCCCATCAACCCTCAGTTTGTTCTCAGTTTTTAAGAGTCTCTTATGCTTTGGCTCCCTCCCTCTCTAACATTTTTTTTCCTTCCCCTCCCCCGTGGTCTTCTGTTAGGTTTCTCAGGATCCACATAAAAGTGAAAACATATGGTATCTATCTTTCTCTGTATGACTTACTTCACTCAGCATAACACTCTCCAGTTCCATTCATGTTGCTACAAAAGGCCATATTTCATTCTCTCTCATTGCCACGTAGTATTCCCATGTGTATATAAACCACAATTTCTTTTTTTTTTAATATATGAAATTTATTGTCAAATTGGTTTCCATACAACACCCAGTGCTCATCCCAAAATGTGCCCTCCTCAATACCCATCACCCACCCTCCCCTCCCTCCCACCCCCCATCAACCCTCAGTTTGTTCTCAGTTTTTAACAGTCTCTTATGCTTTGGCTCTCTCCCACTCTAACCTCTTTTTTTTTCCTTCCCCTCCCCCATGGGTTTCTGTTAAGTTTCTCAGGATCCACATAAGAGTGAAACCATATGGTATCTGTCTTTCTCTGTATGGCTTATTTCACTTAGCATCACACTCTCTAGTTCCATCCACGTTGCTACAAAAGGCCATATTTCATTTTTTCTCATTTTCACGTAGTATTCCATTGTGTATATAAACCACAATTTCTTTATCCATTCATCAGTTGATGGACATTGAGGCTCTTTCCATAATTTGGCTATTGTTGAGAGTGCTGCTATAAACA